>NC_134353.1:514590382-514891291 GCF_048569485.1 Anomaloglossus baeobatrachus
CACTGGCCTTCGTTAAATTGCCAGCACAATCCCTTTTTCTGAATCCCCGAGGGCCCGGCTCCCGGTCCCCCGGCACCGCCACGAAAGGGCTGGCTCGGGGCCGCCATTAAGCGCATCCATAAGGAAATGTCCTTATGGTCCCACCGCATGCCAGGCCGCAACGCCTTCCGCTGCCTAAACTGCTCATCATACCGCAGCCATGCCAAACCCCCGTACGTGCGATACGCCTCCCCGATTGCATCCATATAGCCGAATAGAGCCGAGCAGTGCTCCGGCTCCTTTTCCCCTACCACGCTAGCCAAAATTGCGAACGCCTGCAACCAATTGGAAAAGGAACGAGGAATGAGCCTATAACGGCGTTTTTCTTCCTCCTCCTTTTCCTTCTTGGAATCGCTCGGCTTCACCTTGTCTAGGTTAAATTTTTCCAGGGGCAGCAGGGAAAATATCTCCACATACTCCCCTTTCCAAATTTTTTCCCTCACCTCTTTTTTGAGGTGCGCCCCTAGCGGTCCCTCAAAGCACACATACACCTCGCTCTTAGCCCTATCATCCAGCCTCACCACCTCATCTTCCTTCTCCTTTTCTCCCGCTTTATCGCCTGCAGGCTCCACTACTCCGCTACCTACACCCGCCCCCACCGGCACCTTCTCACCGCTAGCCGCCGCCGCGCCATCCACCGCCGACCCCGTCCAGGCCGTCGCCGCCGCCGGCGCTCGTGCTAAACCCTGCAAAAGCCCCAGCTACTGGCTAAGCAAAACTGACCCCTCTGGCGCTGCCGTGCCCGCAGCCACCTCCCCAGCACCCGCACCCTGCGCCGCAAGCAATGCCGAATCCACGGCTAGCTCACCCGACCGTGACGCGGAGACGGAATTCGATACTGCGATGTCGTCCGCCAGCGGCTCCTCTAATTCATCCCCCGACCTGAGGGCTCCTTCTTCCTCTTCGCTGTAGCCGTCCTCCACCGTCCCAGCTCCAGAGGACGCAGCCGATGCGCCCCCTCCACCACAGCCACCCTCCTGGGCAGCCGCGTGGGCACTGGCGGTGGGCGTCCGCTGCTTTCTTTGCGGCGACAGCCCACAAGACCGTTCTGTCCCCTGGGCCGCCGCCGACCGAGTCCTCTTCCTGGAGGAGCCTCTCCCCGAGCTCAGGGGGCTCCCCACCGCCGGTTCCCGCCCTCCCGGGCCTCCGACCGAGACCTCCCGCTGGGTCCTCCCCCCCCCGAGGGAGACCGCATCCGCCGGGCGCAGAGCTGATGACCTGAGGGACCTGGCGCGCCCTGCGGGGGTCCCACCGTCCCTCCTCTCCTCCGCAGCCGTGCAGGTATCCGGGTGGCGCCTGCCCACACCGGTCCCCCTGCTGGCTGCCTGCGCCCGGCCCCCCCAACGTCCCCGGGGGGTATTGCTGGCCTCCATCACAAGCCGGGCACGCTCCTGGTCAGAAGCAGCCGCCGGGACGTGCCCCACCGCCGGGGGCCCGGCGTCCAGAGCAGGCCCCAGGCTGGACACACCCCCTCTCCGTGCCTCCGGTTCATGCTGGGCCCTGCCCGGTCCCCGGGCTGCCGCCGGCCTGTTAACTCGAGCCCGCGGCCTGGGACCGGAAGTAGGCCCAAGGCCGGGCCCGCCTCCATCCAGGCCACCGCTGGCCTCATTCCATCGCCGGGCTCGCTCCCGGCCGGGAGACGCCGCTGGGCTCTGCACTCCAGCCCGAGGCCTGAGACAGGAAGAAGGCCCCGGGCTGGCCACGCCCCCTTCTCGGCCGTCGCGGCCGCGTCGGAGATTCCTCCCGGCGGCCGGAGCGGACGCAGGGAGCTGCCGCTGCCCGCCCCGCCGCGGAGGGTCCCGAGGGGGGCTCTCACTTGGCCTCCTTGCTCCCCCCGCGCCCGGAGAGTACCTGACAGGGGGCCTGGAACGCCGCCCACGGCGAGGGGGGAACAAGGGGCAGGTGCCGACGGGGAAACCCAGGCAGCCCTGAAGTGAGACTGCACTGCCTGGGCCCCGTGCACCGCCATCGCCGCTCGGATCATCCGATCCAGTTCCTGGAGATCCGCCATCAGTCGTGGTCCAATCTGTCGCCGTCCGGAGTCCAAAAGGGGAGGTAAGACCCTCCCTCATTGCTTTTATACTCCCCCCCCTCTCCCCTACAGGGATCCTTTCTCCACCAATCCCCTATACCTTCCCATAATGCCCCTCATTATAACTTTATTAACCCCTCACTCCCTCCCTTCCCTCTGGTCATGTCGCCCCTCCCCCCTATGGGGTCCATGGCTTTCTTTTTCCTATGTTAAAGAATTGTAATGTATCCTCAAAAATCAGATGCCATATAGCAGCTCTATATGGGGTCTTTTATTTTTGTGCATCGATAGACTTGAATAGGTGAGTCTCATTCACCATACGGAAGAAGAAAGTGCATTCTGTGATTTTTTTTAACATGCAGATTTGGTCCTGCACATCTGAACAACTCAATTGAATAACAGTGGTCTAAGTGCTGTCCTAATTTTCACAGACCGCATTCGGACTGAAAATATGGTGCTGTGCTGGGCCTTAAGGCCCCGTTACACGCATCGACATATCTAACGATATGTCGTCGGGGTCAAGGAATTCGTGACGCACATCCGGCGTCGTTAGCGACGTCGTTGCGTGTAACAGCTCCGAGCAAGTGTTAACGACCTTATCGTTGATAGTCGACACGTTGTTAATTTTCAAAATCTCGTTGGTCGTTCTGGACGCAGGTTGTTCGTCATTCCTGAGGCAGCACACATCGCTACGTGTCACACCCCAGGAACGACGAACAACACCTTACCTGCATTCATACGAGGTGGACATGACATTCATGCGGCTGCTCTCCGCCCCTCCGCTTCTATTGGTCGGCCGCTATGTGACGTCGCTGTGACAGCGCACGAACCTCCCCCTTAACAAAGAGGTTTTTCGCCACCCACAGCGACGTCGCTAGGAGGTAAGTACATGTGACGGCTGTGAACAATATTTTGCGCCACGGGCAGCAATTTGCCCGTGACACACAAACGACATATCGTAGTGTGTAAAGCCCCCTTTAGGGTACGCGTACAATTAGCGTATAACATCTGATGATCCTCTCATGCAAAAGCATTGGATGCATTATGCAAATGACACCTGGCTCAAACACTGCTCCGAGTGTAATTCACTGTGCTCCAATTCTTTTGCATGTGAGACTCAGATCACAGGTGAGCTTAATTTCTCCATCATCTCCCTTGTCTGTTTCTATGTATATTGGACTGCACTTTGAGTGCAGTCCGATGTTTTGCACGCACCCATCCACTGTATTAAGTGTGCCATCCGATGTACGCTGCCGATTACAGCATGAAGCAATTTTTCTCGCATGTTGAGTTGGCATGAGAAAAAAAAGTGCTGGTGGCCACTGCCCCACAGTATAACATTGGAGTGAATGCTGTCCGATAAAACATCCAATAGCACCCATCCGAGTTATACGCTAGCTATACGCTAGTGTGAGCATATGTGACGCCCTGTACTAGTCAGGTCATCCCAGGTAGTCCCATGCACACACACCCCCTCCCTGGAAGGGTGACAGCAGCCAACCAAGAAACCCTTGTCACCACCTTCCAGATTTGATGTCCACACCAGGGGGCAGAGCCAGGCGGTTGGCTCCTCCCACCGAGGAGTTCACAGGCCTGGAGGCGGGAAAGACACAAGTTCTTGTTCTAGTTCACAAGTAGATGAGTCTTGACAGTGAAGGAGTGAGGTCGAGTTCAAGGGCAGACCTGTGACTAGGCCTGCCAATAGTCTACTTAGGTGGCTGGGTCGGAGCCCAGTCACCTCTGTCAAGGAGGCAGACGGTGGTGGCCGCCTGCAGGAGCTGAGATTACAGCCGGTGGAACCGTAGGGACCGGGGTCGGGTGGTGGCTCGCCGGTACCGAACCGGGGAACCGATTGTAAATTGGAGCACCAGGAGGGGTACTCAGACCCAGTACAAAGCCCCAAACCGACAGGGCCAAGTCAAATCAACTGATTAAGGACTGGACTTAAGGACCTATCCCACACAAGACTCATTAGAAGTCAACAGCCCAACCATACAGGGTAAAGCCACCGCCAAGGCATAGAGACCCAAAGGGCCAGCGTCTGCGGGCAAACAGGGCTCTTCCGACAACCAGCAAGCCGGGGAGCGGACTACCGTTGCTTAGGCATAGGAGTCAAACATTCACACAAAGAGGTGCAGGAGAAAGGTGGAAACCACCAACCTGACAAGGGAGAAGCTGCAGCCGGCTGCGGGCCCCATTCATCATCCCGTTTGGTTTACCAGAGACTCCAGTGTATTGTGTCATAGTGCGTACACCAGTGCCTTCGGGCCGCGCACCGCACCACACCGCACCACCATCCAGTACGCACCCGCTCCCACGCTTACACACCTCCCTCGGGCCCCTGGGACCATCACTCCCCTACCCACGGAGGGGTCAACACGAATCTGCGCAACACCGTCCTCGGGAGGCCTAGTTAATGGCAGCGGTAGTGTCCATCTATTCACCACAACCCGTGGGTGGCGTCACAAACTTACATCCCTTTCAAACCACCCCGGCCTCGGCCGTGGAACTCCCCGCCGAGGTCCCTGCGTGTAGCGCCAACCCCTTTGCAGAGCGACGTGACCCCCGGGTCCGTGAGGAGCTCAAGCCACCACCCAGCATACGAGCACGGATCCGAGCGGCTCGGCGGTTGCAGCCGAGCCCACGGGGCGGTACACATACGCTTATACTAACTTTGGTGACATTCTCCTGTTGTCATTTCTGATACTGAACTCGGCTTACATTGTACCTGAACTTGACCTTGCAGTGAATTAACCTTTGTCTTGGTTACCAATACACTGGTTCCACTCTCCTTGTTTTGACTATTTTTATTGCCTGCTGATTTTGTCATTCCGATTTGCTGTATGTTCCTTAGCAAAATCAGCATCTTCCAACAGAAACAGGCTATCTCTGAATTTTAAAGGGAATCTGTCCCCAGGTTTTTGCCACCTAATCTGAGAGCAGTATAAGGTAGGGGCAGAGATCCTGATTCCAATGATGTGTCACTTACTAGGCTGCTTACTGTAGTTTTGATAAAATCATTGATTAATCAGCAGTAGATTATCATTAGAGGACTACTTGGCGTGCTGCCAGGTAGTCCAACATATTCATGAGCTCTGTGTAACTGCTAGATCTGCAGCAGAGAAAATGATTTTATCAAAATGACTGTAAACAGCTCAGTAAGTAACACATCGCTGGAATCAGGGTCTCTGACTCTACATTATGCTGCTATCAGATGAGTTTTCAAAACCTGGTGACAGATTCCCTTTAAAGGGTTGTCCCCAATCAATAACTTTTGCCCACGGGCCCAGTGAAGTGATAAAAAACAAACTGAGTTTTAAGGAATTTACCCAGGTCCAGTGCTCCTGTAGCACCCAGGTATATGGGGTACTCGGTTACTGGCAGAGTTTCCATTGGGAATGTCATGGTGGTGGCCGTTACCCGGTTCCGTGCCCTGGGCCCTTTTTGTAATGGGGATATTTACAGGAGAGAATATGATAATGTTCACTTGTGACGCCAATTGCGGTGTTGCAGCTAAGTGTAGGGAGCCGCTGCTGCAGTGTCTTTACTGGGGCTGATGATATTGGCAGCTAGAATGGTATTCCCTCCGCAAGTAGGGTTTTGCCCCAAAGGGTGTATGGTGCAATGGGTGTCGGAAGTAGGTAGTCCACACAGATGTTCAGTGCAACTGGTTTACTCACTTTCTGCAGATGTTAACTGGTTGCCCGAGGCCGGCTGGTTTTGCCTCCAGGTCCCCTTCATCCCAGTGCCAGTCTGGTTCTCTGATACCTTCTTCCCCTGCACCTATCTCTGGTAAGTGGGTCCCCATGGTATAGAACACTGGGGGTCCCAGTTCTGTGGTTTGTCCACTTCTGTCTGCCTGACGGTAGCGTGAACCCTGTGGGGTTGGAGTCCCTGGTCCTGTCCCCGATTCTCCTTTTGCTACTGAGTGTTCGAATTTTTTAGGGTCAGCAAGGTCCTTGATTGTCCCCTTTGCTGTGCAGGTGTTAGCAAGTCGGCTTGAAGTTCTTTCCTGTCCTAGGGTCCTGTACCCCGTCGGTGCTTAGTTCCGGAAATACTCCACCGTACTCCACCGGCAACCACTTCTCCTGGGTACCAGGTCACCGGTAACCTGAGTCAGGATGTCACTTCACTTCCACCTTCACACTCCTACAGTCAACTCTCAACTGACTACTCCCCACAGTCTGGCCCTCCCATCTGGTCAACTAGTGGACTGAAGTGGCTCCACCTCTAGGCGGCCATCCATTGGTCTCACCCTAGCAGGGTACCATTGTATGGAGGAATGTCGGGGAAAACTGGGATTACTGGGTTTTTGTTGGTACAGGCACTGGGGTTCTGTGTCCCTAAGGGAATAGGCCCTGCATCCTTGTGGGGATGCAGAACCTTGTAGCACCCTGATGGTTTCAGGGGCGCTACACTCCTTCAATGTTTGTATAGCATGAGCAGCTACATTATCAAAACACACAGCTCAACTACAGCACTCAGCTCTTCTACGTTATCAAAAACATGTAGAGCTCAACTGGGAGATGTTGCATATCTAACATTATAAGTAGTACCCCAACACTTAATAATCGCCTAGTTTCTTGTTAAACCAGGAGAAAGTTGCAGCATCTACAGTACATGCATATAATTGAAATAATGCTTTGAAATGTTTAGCTTGTAGTAAAATTCTGATTCCTTAAAGGGAATCTCTCAGCAGGTTTTCGCTATGTACGCTGAGGACCGCATGATGTAGGGGTTAAAAAGCAAAAAACAACTATGCCTCTCTTATCTGTGTGTGAGATATTGTTTACTTAAACTAATGGCTTTATTAGCCTGTGATTAACATTGCAGGACTAGAAACAAACCTGTAGAGAAGTAGACATGCCCCCTGCTGTGATTGACACCTCACAGTCTTATGTACAATCTCTATAGAGAGCCTGGTGTGGGCGGGATAATCTCACAGCTCAACTCAATTCTTTATGTGTGAATGGCTGCACCCAGTAATCTATGTAACACACAGTTGGATTCAGAATTGCCTAGCTTACATTATGTTGCTGTCAGATGAGGTAGGAAAATTCTTCACACAGATTCCCTGTAATGGTAAAATTGCTGTATCTGTTCATGATACTGAATATATAGCATACTCACTTGTTTGTAAGAAACATCTATTGGTAAGTTTTCTCCTAATGGAGAGTCGCACGTCAGGTCTGGCATGCGAGTATGAGGAGACTTAAATGCCTTACAATGCTCCTCTGGGAAATTTAATGTGCAAAACATCTATTCTGAAAGGAAGAGGACTTGAACTCTAGTGCCAGCTATTGGAAGTAGCAATCCTAAGAGTCAATATCAGCCCTTTAGCGAGCCCTATAATATGACTTAAGATAAAAGCCAAATAGAATTTCAACCTGCAGACATGGTGTTTTGGGATATTGCTCCTCATCAGTGCAAAGCATAAGATTTGGCTAGGTGAGAGGCTAAGACTGGAATCTAAAGGGAAGGTTTTATACTTGTGGAAAGTGACTTGCAAGGCCTGGCATGCCAGTATGAGGAGACTTAAATGCCTTGCAATACTCCTCTGGAAAATTTAATATGCAAAATATATCTTCAGACAGGAATAGGACTTGAACTCTAATGCAACCTGGTTTAACTTTTATCCTAAAGGGCCATTTACACGCTGCAACATTGCTAACAATATATCGTCGGGGCCACGGTGTTTGTGACGTACATCACATCCAACATCATTAGCAACGTCGCAGTGTGTAACATGTATGAGCAACCTTAAATGATAGCAAAAGAGGCAAAAATTGTTGGTATGTGAGATGTCGTTCACTTACCAAAAATCGTTGTCTCTTCAGTAGCGAGGTTGTTTGTCGTATGTGTGGCAGCACACATCGCTATTTGTGACACCGCAGGGATGAGCAACAACCTCATACCTGTGTCCGGCCACAATGAGGAAGGAAGGAGATGGGTGGTATGCTCGTCCCGCTCATCTCCGCCCCTCCGCTTCTATTGGATGGCTGTCGTGTGACGTCGCTGTGACGCCGCACGTACCGCCCTCTTAGAAAGGAGACGGGTCACCGGCCACAGTGACGTCGCAGGGAAGGTAAGTCCGTGTGACGGGTGTTAGCGATGCTGTGCGCCACGGGCAGCGATTTGCCCGTGACTGTATTGCAAATATAAAAATGGCTATTTTTGAGTTTATAAATTATGTTAAACTATAACATATTGTTTAATCAGACAGACAATGGTTCATGGTTACAAAATCTTGTGTATACATAAGGGTTTCTGTGTGTTTGTCTTGAACATACGGACAGACAATATACCATTGTAACAGAAACCTTATGATTTACCTAGCTCAAATACCTGATGTGTATTCTTGAGAGATTTGAAGTCTATGGGTTAATTACCCTATTGTCTGATGTGTGTTCTATCTCTACTTGATCTATGTTCAAAGACTGGCCATCAAAGGGCATGGGTCAGTGAGAAATACAACACATTGATGTTAAGGCTTGTAATATTTTTCAAGCCTCTATTTAAGATCAGATGAAATATAGCACAGACAGAAGCTCGTGTTTCCTGCACCGTGAGACGTCCGGGCAGTGATGTCCAGGAGTTCTATCTATGTCATGCTTCTCTGACTGTAGTTCCAGACAGATGATGTTCAAAGCTCCTTGGTGATGTAAGTATTTAACTGTACTTAACCTTTGTATGTTGAATATACAAAAGTGTATGCAATATCATACTTTTCCTTTAAGTTTGTATTTCATATTAACCTTTATAATAAAATTACTTAATTGCCTTCTTTAAAGCCGTATCCGAACCTTAAAGCTAAAAATATAGCAAAATAGTGATGCACAACCGACGGGGGCGAGTATGCTCGCTAGCAATATCGGTACCGATATCACAGCATGTAAAGTAACCTTAAGTCATATGACAAGGCTCGTTAAAGGGTTGATTTTGACTTTTAGAATTGATACTTCTAATAAGTGGAACTAGAGTTCAAGTCCTCTTTCTCTTAGAAGAAACAATTTGTAGAGTAATTTTCCTAGAGGGGCATTGCAAGGCTTTCAAGTCTCCTCATACTAGCATGTCAGACCTGGCATGTCACTCTATACAAGTATAAACGTATCCTCTTAAATCCCAGTCTTAGCCTTTCCCCTAGTTAAATCATGTCTCGTACTTTGCACTTTTGAGGGGCAATACTATGAAAAAGTGTGTCTGCAAATTGAGATTCTGGTTTGGCTTTTATCCTAAGTCATATGAAAAGGTTCCTTAAAGATTTGATATTGACTTTTAGGATTGCTACCCCCAATAAGTGGCATTAGAGTTTGAGTCCTCTCTGAATAGACAATTTGCATGTAAGATGCACATAACAGTGGTAATAGCACAGTGTATATGCTTCTTTGGTTTTAAAAGACTTATTAAAGGCTTTGTTGTAATTTTCCTAAATTGAATAACATTTAACAGTACAGCAATATACTGTATCACTAACATTTAATTAACATTTATTGACTCAATTTTCTTGAACAAAATATCCAAAGTTAATTAGACTGTGAATTGACAACCAGGCAGATTTATGCATAAAAATCAGCAAATTATCTTTTCTCGCTTAGTAATTGCAGGTACAGTGCCTTGCAAAATTATTCACCCCCTTGATTTTTCGTGTTTTGCTACCACACCATCTGGAATTTCATGGGTTTTTTTTAGGGTTTGATTCAGTTCATGTAAAGAACATGCTTATAACTCTGAACATTTCGTTTTGTTTTCTTTTTATTGTGACACAAACAACAACTAGGACAACAAAATCCTGAAACTTTGGTATGCATTACTATTCACCCCCCTAAGGCCTCTTTCACACGTCAGTGATTCTGGTACGTTTGTGCTTTTTTTTAAACGTACCAGAATCACTGACATACGCAGACCCATTATAATGAATGGGTCTGCTCACACATCAGTGATTTTTCACTGCACGTGTCTCCGTGCGGCGTACCCGCGTGTGCGTGATTGCCGCACGGAGACAGGTCCATTTTTTTCTGGCATCACTGATGTCCAACGGACCACGCAGTGGTGTGATCCGTGAGACACGTGCCAGAAAAAACGTGCTTTTAAAATAAAAAACATTTTAACTCACCCGGCGTTCAGCGATGTCCTCTGCAGCCCGTCCTCCCTGCTGCTTCTGAGCCGGCTCATTATTGTCGCGCTTATTCATGATGCGCGACACAGCTGACCCGGAAGCTGCTGCTGCGGGGGTCAGCGCCGGCCGGATGCTGCACCGCGGGAGCGATCAGCACCATGGAGAGCAGGAGCGGGCGCAGGTGAGTTGATTACTAAGTGCAATCACGGGCCACGGAGAACGGAGCCCAGATTTCACTTAGACAACCCACGTGTGCCGTGATTCACGGCACATGCAGGGACATGTGCGTGTTTTACACGCCAGTGAAAAACGTCAGTGTTTTTCACTGACGTGTGAAACGGGCCTTAAAGTCAGTACTTTGTAGAGCCTCCTTTTATGGCAACTACAGCTGAAAGTCTCTAAAGCTTTCCCCATCTTACAACTGAGATTTTTTTTTTGCCCATTCCTAAAGGCAAAACTGCCCCAGCTCCTTCAAGTTAGATGGTTTCCTCTGGTGAACATCAATCTTCAAGGCAGGCCACAGATTCTCAATAGGACTAAGGTCTGAGCTTTGTCTAGGCCACTCCAATACATTTACATGTTTCCTTTCAAATGACTCAAGTGTTGCTTTAGCAGTATGATTTGGGTCATTGTCTTGTTAGAAGGTGGATCTCCGTCACAGTCTCAAATCATTAACAGAGTGAAACAGGTTCTACTCATGGATATCCTCTATGTTTCGCACCATCCATTTTTTCCTTGACACAGACCATTTTACTTGTCCCTGCTGCCGAAAAACATACCCACAGATGATGTTCTTGGGGTGATGAGCTGTGTTGGTTTGATGCCCAGACATAGCATTTACCTTGGTGGCCAAGCATTTCAATTTTGGTCTCCCCTCAACAAAGCACCTTCCTACGGAATCTCCCACATGTCTTTTGGCAAAATTAAAACAAGCCTTCCAATTTTTGGCTGTAAGTAAAGGCTTTTTTTCTGGCCACTCTTCCATAAAGGCAAGCTCTAAGGAGTGTATGGCTTATTGTGGTCATATGGACAGATACTCCAATCTCTGCTTGGAAACTCTGCAGCTCCTTCATCTTTGGTCTCTAAGCTGCCTCTCTGATTAATGGTCTCCTTACTTGAGATGAGAGTTTTGGTGGACAGCCCTCTCTTGGCAGGTTTGTTGTGGTACCATGTTCTCTCCATTCAGTTATAATGGATTTGATGGTGCTCTAGGGATCATTAGATATTGGGACATTTTTTAAAAACCCAGTCTTGACTTATGGTTCTTTGCAACTTTGGTGGTGACTTGTTTGGAGATCATCTTGGTCTTCTTTGTGATGTTTGGTTAGTGATGCCTCTTGGTTAATGGTGTTGCAGCCTCTGTGGCCTTTCAGAAAAGGTGCGTATATACTGACAGACCATGTGACAATTAGATTGCACACAGGGGGACTTACTTTCACTAAGCATGTAACTCATGAAGGTAATTGCACCAGAATTTTTTAGAGGCTTCATAGCAAAAGGGGGAATACATATTCACATGGCAATTTATATTTATTTTATCCCATAAAGTAAATTTTTGTCCATATTTTTCTCACTTCACTTCCCCAACTTCTTAGACTATTTAGAGCTAATGCATCACACACAAAATGTATTACAAGAATATTTAAACACAGGTTGTGATGTAACAAAATAGATAAAAAGCCAAGGGGGTGAATACTTTCACAAGGCACTTTAATTATGGTTCCTGTTCTCTTTCTCTCGGACATGGCTACTTCCATATTTCAATTCCCAGAGGAGCATTGCATGGCCTATAAGTCTCCTTATGTCGACTTGTCACGTTCCATAATTATAAACTTTACTCCTAAAACACCCTGTCAAAGATCTCACACCTTGTCAGATTAGGCCTCCTGCATTGCACTGATGAGGGGCTAACACTTCGAAACGTGTCTGCAAATGTTATATGTAGCTTCTAATCTTAAATCATGTAGAAAGGCTTGTTAAATGGTCAATAAAGACTTTAAAGGGATTCTGTCACCAGGTTTTTGCCACCTAATCTGAGAATAGTATAATGTAGAGACAAAGATCCTAATTCCAACAATGTGTAACTTACTGAGTTGCGTAGTATAGTTTTGATAATATCACTGTTTAGCAGCAGGAGATTAACATTAGAGGACTACTTGGCGTGCTGCCAGGTAGTTCAGCATATTCATGAGCTCTGTATAACCCTAGCCCTACCGCTGATTGGCAGCTTTCTGCTAACACTATGCATGGGCAGAAAGCCGCCAATCACAGGATGAGGCGGGGTTATACACCTCAAGATGCAAATAACTGCTAGATCTGCAGCAGGGAAAACAGGAATTTTATCAAAATCACAGCAAGCCACCCAATAAGTGACACACTGCTGGAATCAGGGTCTTTGACTCTACATTATGCTACTCTTAGATGGGGTAGCACAAAAGTGGTGACAGATTCCCTTTAAGAATTGCAAAGTGCAATAGGTGGCACTGACGTTCTTGTCATCTTTAACACTGAAAATAATATTTGCATGTATAGGTATTTAACAATTACTGTCTGATACCAATGATCATGTTACATGTGATCTGATTATCAGTTTTGTAAAACACAACTTTTCCCAATGCTGATTTCCACAGTAGTACGTGGGTCTAACATTTACAAATGGTTAGTCTCACTTCTTTCTACATTTTTAAAGGTAGGGCAAAGAAGCACAATGCTCTGACTACAGAAGCATTGGAAGCTATATACATACAATGTCTAGCTCAGGGGGTGGGACCACAGCACCATTCAGGCTGAACACACACGGCAAAAAAAAACGGAGCAAGTGGAATGCGATAAAAAATCCACCCAGACCCATGTTTCTCTTTGGGTCCACTCCCATGAGCCCTAATCGGACTGAGAAACAATTACAGCATGCTGTGGGTGGAATCTGATTCATTTTCACTCGCATCCATGCAAGTCTATGGGTGCGAGAGAAACATCGCACTGCCCTCTCATTACAACGGAGTGCAGTATAAAAATTGCATCAGCTGACAATGGAGGAGATAGGGAGATTAGTCCCTCCCTTTCCTCCGTAGTGCCCGCCCTGTCCTCTGCGGCTGTGCTGCGATCGCAGGATCACATCACAGTGGCATGACAGTCGCATGACACTCGGCTTACACTCCAGCAGAGTGAGAGCCGAGTGTTGTGCGATGGATTCGCATTAATGCCCGTATGGCCCCAGACTTATACCGAGTACAGAAAAATACAGAAACAAAAAAAAATTAGGCAGCGCATAAGCTGGTATACATGCAATACGAGTACATTAACACCATGACCATTTCACAGGCAAAACCCAAGAGAAAAACACAAAATGAGCAGATACTCTATAATAAAGTAAATAAGTAATTAGTAGTAGTACAATTAAAAAAAAGTTCTTGGTTAACACTGTTTGATCAAAGAGTGTAAAAGCTATCACCCTGAGGAAGACATCTCTTGAAACGTGCGTTGGGGTTTTGCAGTACACAGGACTTGTGACCATTTCCTAAGGTACAGGATCTCCTTATGATCTTATGATATCAGATTTACTAAATATCCTTTGCACTTCATGGCAGCATCTCTTACCTTTCTCTTTTTATGAACACTTTAATACATTTATTTACTTATTGGAACTTGGTCACTGCACTAAGCACTTTATTGTTCTGTAAAACCACTGCTAAACATTAGGGAATTTTCTTGTCCATTATTGCTTTTATATTTATATTTTATTTATGTTTATGGTGATTTTAATATGTATATTAATAAAATTTAGTTTTTAATATTTCTGTTTTGGCACTACCCCCCTTTTTTTGGATCTTAGTGGGTTCTTGTTAGGGGTTTTGATTTATATAGAGTATAAGTTGGTATACATGCAATACGAGTACATTAACACCATGACCATTTCACAGGCAAAATCCAAGAGAAAAACACAAAATGAGCAGATACCCTATAATAAAGTAAATAAGTAATTAGTAGTAGTACAATTAAATATCAAAGAGTTCTTGGTTAACACTGTTTAATCAAAGAGCGTAAAAGCCATCCCACTGTGACATGGTGTACCAAGCTGGACAGCCTTAATCTAGTATTAAATCAATGGAGTTCTGTAAAAAGAAGCTCCAAATTAATGCAGAGGTTGCGTCAGTAGTTGTATATTTTAATAAAATGGATATGGAAACCGTTGCACTAAAGGAATTTTTCTCTATCTTTCATTAAGGTCATTGTATGCAATCAAAGAATAAAATATAGCCCCTTCTATTGCCTCAAAACGTATGCTGCATATAACTAGTATCTATAGTGGTTCTCAAGTCACCTATAGTTTGATAGACTGGCTTCAGTAGGTAATAAATAAATTAAGTTACTGCTATTTTAATATTAGAATTGCCAAGAACTTTAGGATTTTATTAGGATTGCCAAGTGCTTTAATTTTCTCATAAATGCTATTATTCTTTTATTCTATTATTCTGTACTGGGCAAAAGTTTTTGGCAGGTGTGAAAAATTGCTGCAAAGCTAAGATGACTTAAAAAATAGAAGCGTTAATAGTTTCTTCATGTAATCTCAGACAGACTCAATCATGTTGAGATCAGGGCTCTGCGGAGGCCATGTCATCACTTCCAGGACTCCTTGTTCTTACACTAAGATAGCTTCTTAATGACATTGGCTGTATGCTTAGGGTCATTGTCTTGTTGAAGAATAAATTTGGAGCCAATCAGACTTTTCAGTGATGGTATTACATGATGGATAAGTATCTGCCTCAGGAACAGAGAATACTTAGCAATTTTCTATTGCTCCTTTGTGTGTGAGTTTATATGTACTGTTAAAAGCACTGCTCATGGCTCTATGGGTAGTCCGAGCCTTTTTATATAAACAGGAAATTATTCCGTATTATATGGATTAGGGGATAACTTCTCAACTCAAAGAGGTTGTCTAGTATTTTAACATTGATGGCCTTTCCTTAGGGCGGCGTTACACGGTAAGATATATGTCAGGGCAGGGAGAACTGGTAGGCCCAGGAGGTGGATCCACTGGGCCATGCACCCCACCGGAGAGCAGGGTACACGGCAGCCGGAGCACTGGCATGGCAGGGACAGGTATAACTAGGTCACCAGGGTCACGGAGTTCTTTAAGACGGTACAGAATGCTGGTACAGGTAACAGGACACGGTACAAGCGGACCTGAGCACCTAGCTCACAAGACAAGGCTTCAAGACACGTTGATCAGGCCCCTCCCACATGGAATGGCAAGTCTTATATACCCAGCACAGCCTTATGTCATTTCCTGCTTCAGGTGTGCTGGGCCTATAAGACCAGGAGAGTGGGCGCGGCCTGGTCCTATACAGAGGCACTAGTCAGAGTCAGACTCCTGAGACCAGGAACAGAACACAGGAGAGCACGGCGGACACGTGAACTGGATCAGTGGGTACGGAGCGATGGTGCGATGCAGGTACGACTGGATCAGTGTGTACGAAGCGGTGGTGCGATGCAGTAACCGGGTCAGTGGGCAAGGAGGGCTGCCGGGACACCGGGAGCGTGACAATATATCGTGCGATATATAGCCGGGGTCACGGAATTTGTGACGCACATCCGGCATCGTTAGAGATATCGTAGCGTGTGACAGCTACGAACGACTGTGAACGAGCAACAATACTCACCTTATCGTTGCTCGTTGACACGTCGTTCATTTCCATAATGTCGTTCCTCCTTCTGCGCGCCGGTTGTTCGTCATTCCTGAGAAAGCAGCACACATCGCTCTGTGTGACACCCCGGCAAAGAAGACGAACACAGCTTACCTGCGTCTCACCGACAACGCGGAAGGAAGGAGGTGGGTGGGATGTTACTTCCCGCTCATCTCCGTCCCTTCTATTGGGCGGACGCTGTGTGACGTCGAACGTCCCTCCCCCTTCAGGAAGAGGATGTTCGCCGCCCACAGCGAGGTCGTTCGGGAGGTAAGTATGTGTGATGGAGGTAAACGACTTTGTGCGCAACGGTCAACGAATTGCCCATGATGCACAAACGACGGGGGCGGGTGTGATCGCTCGAGCGATCGCACGATAGATCATACCGTGTGACACTGGCCTTAGGATAGGTTATCAATGTCTGATCAGCCTCGCATCCCTGCCGATCAACTGCTTTTGGTGCTGGTGGTGACAGCAGGTGGCTGGAAAGGCTCAGTTCCATAATTGCCCTATTTTCTTATAGCGCCTGCAGCCAGGTACTGAACATCGGCCTCGTATTGATTTGAATGCAGTATCCGATCACAAGAAGATGGGACAACTCCGAAACTAAGCATTTCTGGCCCCCTGCTGCCGCTGCCGGAACAGATAACAGCTAAAAGCCACCAGCACCGATAACAGCTAAAAGCTGATTGGTGGGAGTGCTGGATGTTGAACACATCAGTGTAAAAATAGTGGATAACCCCTTTAAATTTGATTAACTGTTATGTAACAGTCTTTCAGGGGCCACCAAGTTGATCTGCTTTGCTGCTCACATTACACTTGTTTACTCTATGAGTCACTAGAGGATCACTAAGGAAGTTTGTCCTGCACAATACAGTATACCAGTTTCGCCTTGATTGCTTGTTGTGTTAAAGTCTCTTCAATATACAGTACAGACCAAAAGTTTGGATACACCTTCTCATTCAAAGAGTTTTCTTTTTTTTCAGGACTCTGAAAATTGTAGATTCACATTGAAGGCATCAAAACTATGAATTAAAACATGTGGAATGAAATACTTAAAAAAGTGTGAAACAACTGAAAATATGTCTTATATTCTAGGTTCTTCAAAGCAGCCACCTTTTGCTTTGATTACTGCTTTGCACACTCTTGGCATTCTCTTGATGAGCTTCAAGAGGTAGTCACCGGAAATGGTTTTCCAACAGTCTTGAAGTAGTTCCCAGAAATGCTTAGCACTTGTTGGCCCTTTTGCCTTCACTTTGCGGTCCAGCTCACCCCAAACCATCTCGATTGGGTTCAGGTCTCGTGACTGTGGAGACCAGGTCATCTGGCGTAGCACCCCATCACTCTCCTTCTTAGTCAAATAGCTCTTACACTGCCTGGAGGTTTGTTTGGGGTCATTTTCCTGTTCAAAAATAAATGATGGTCCAACTAAACGCAAAGCGGATGGAATAGCACGCCGCTGCAAGATGCTGTGGTAGCGATGCTGGTTCTGTATGCCTTCAATTTTGAATAAATCTCCAACAGTGTCCCCAGCAAAGCACCCCCACACCATCACACCTCCTCCTCCATGCTTCACGGTGGGAACCAGGCATGTAGAGTCCATCTGTTCACCTTTTCTAAAAAGACACGGTGGTTGGATCCAAAGATCTCAAATTTGGACTCATCAGACCAAAGCACATATTTCCACTGGTCTAATGTCCATTCCTTGTTTTCTTTAGCCCAAACAAGTCTCTTCTGCTTGTTGTCTGTCCATAGCAGTGGTTTCCTAGCAGCTATTTTACCATGAAGGCCTGCTGCACAGTCTCCTCTTAACAGTTATTCTAGAGATATGAAGGTGTGTCCAAACTTTTGGATGGTACTGTACTTAAAACAATTTTTAATGTTCTGATATTTAAGCTTAATTTTATCTAACTCACTTTTATGACTAAACATACAAGGTTAATGTTGAGTCTAGATTAGTATAGACATCAGGACCCCCCCAAAGCTTTAGCAACAACCTACCAGCAAGTGGAATGGTAGTTCTGAAAAGAAAACATGCCCCAGTGAGTGTCAAGCTAAGCAGCAAGCAGCAGTGCTAATGAAGGCGAAGGTTCCAAAGTGCTGAAAATAGTCAGACCCTAAGTGTATATGCGCACGCTGCAGTTTTAACTGCACCCAAACTGCAACTAAAACTGCAACTCAAACTGCACCTCGTCCCAGAATATTTGGAAATGTAAGAAAAAACACTTGTAATGATGGTGCATTTTTTGTGCATTTGTTAATTCTGAAATTCATGCTTTTTTGTGAAAAAATAGTGATGGGTGCACCAGACTGTGAAGTACGACCCCCGCAGGTTCAAAGGCACCCACGGGAGTCGAACACTCGGAAAATAACAAAGAAAAGTAAAACTAAAGAAAAAAGTAATAAAGCTAGCATGATCTACTTACTGAATCACCTGCGCCGCTGTACGCTACTCTTCCAGCTGTTCATTCTTCTTCCAGGGCCTCTCATTAAACTCATGCATATTCCCTGCTTCCCCCGCTCATCGGTGTCTGTGATTGGTTGCAGTCAGACAGCACTCCCAGCCTGTGTGACAGTCTGTCTGACGTTTCCAATCACAGACCCGGTCTGCGGGTCTATAGCGTAAAAATAAATGAATAAATACATAAACAAAAACGGCGTGTGGTCCCCCTAATTTTGATAACCAGCTAAGATAAAGCCAGGCAGCTGGGGGCTGATATTCTCAGGCTGGGGAGACTCTCATTATTGGGAGCTCCCCAGCCTAAAAATATCAGACTGCAGCCACCCAGGATTGTTGCATCCATTACAGTAGATGTGACAACCCCAGAAATTTACCCGGCTCTTTTCAATTGCGCTGATGCGGTGGCAATCGGAGTAATAAGGGTTTAATCTCAGCTCACAGCTGACACTAAGTCCTGGATTACAGATTAGTGAGGGGGGTATCTCATAGACACTTCCCATTACAAATCTAGGGCTTAAGAGTGCTTTATACGTTGTGACATCGCTAGCATTTGCTAGCGATGTTGTGAGCAATAGCACCCGCCCCCGTCGTTCGTGCGACATTTTGTGATCGCTGCCGTAGCGAACATTATTGCTATGGCAACGTCACACGCACATATCTTATCAGCGACGTTGCTGTGACCGCCGAACAATCACTCCTTCAAGGGGGAGGTGCATTCACCGTCATAGGGACGTCACTGCGGTGTCACTAATCGGCCGCCCAATAGCAGAGGAGGGGCGGAGATGAGCGGCTGGAACATGCCGCCCACCTCCTTCCTTGCTTATTGCCGGTGGACGCAGGTAAGGAGATGTTCGTCATTCCTGCGGTGTCACACACAGCGATGTGTGGTCCCGCAGGAGCGACGGACAACCAGCGGCATGCACCACCAACGATATTTGGAAAATGAGCAACGTGTCAACGATCAACGATTTTAAACATTTTTGCGATCGTTGCACATCGCTCCTTGGTGTCACACGCTGCGATTTCGTTAACGGCGCCGGATGTGCGTCACTAACGATGTGACCCCGACGATATATCGTTAGCGATGTTGCAGCGTGTAAAGCACCCTTTAGTGTCAGCTGTGAGATGAGATTAACCCTTATTACCCTAATTGCCACCGCATCAGGAATTGGGAAGAGTCAGGTAAAGTGCTGGGTATGTCGCATCTAATTGATGCGACTATACTGGGTGGCTGCAGGCTGATATTTTTAGGCTGGGGGGCTCCCAAAACGTGGGTCTCGCCAGCTTGAGAATACCAGCCCCCAGCTGTCTGGCTTTATCTTAGCTGGTTATCAAAATTAGGAGGACCACACGCCGTTTTTATTTATTTATTTATTTTCATGCTATAGACCCACAGACCAAGTCTGTGATTGTAAACATTAGACTGTCACACAGGCTGGGAGCGCTGTCTAACTACAATTAATCACAGACGCCGGTGGGCAGGGGAAGCAGTGAATATGTGTGCGCCTAATGAGCGGCCCCGAAAGAATAATGAGAGGACGCGGGAGCAGTTTGACAGCTGTGACGGTGATCAGTGAGTATGAAGTGCTTGCTCCTACCCCCTTAGATTATATGGGGACTGGCAATTCATTCATATATTGCCTATAAAGTGCCTGTGCAATTCATGACCCAAATCAACCACATAGTGTTGATATTGCTCAGTAAATACTCCCACACCATCCACCTTTGCCCACAATATCAAAACCCCCTATGTACGTTTCGCTTTCTTGATGTTAAATATGCCATATAATAGAGACCACTTCTTCAGGGGGCCAATATATGAATGAATTGAAATATACTGAACCACCACTGTTTTGATGGTACTATCACTGCATAGCATTTCTTGTAGTTGGTTTGCGTATTTAGTCATTATATAAGCACGTGCACTTTAATAGCAATATATATATAGTATTTGATTTATACCTATCCACTGCTTCCATATAACTACCTGTTCATCTGGTACCCCAATACTATGTATCTATATTTTTGCCATTTTTACAGATTATATGCATCTACTGTTTCTCTGTCCAGTTTTGTATATGTAAATTTTGACAAATACTTCTCTTGTCACTTTGGCACTAAGTTTGTTATTTGATATTAAAATAAATCTATTTGCATGTTATACTCTTTGTTCTCTTGTTTTTTTGCTATGCAAACTAAACAAGTAGCAATGATCCTCCAGTGCGTTCCAATATTTTACAGCGGGTAGCTTAAAATAACCTAGTCTCTGATTTAGGGATCCAATTACAGCAATTTGTTGCTATCTATTACATTCATTGTCTTGAGTATTACTTTTTAATATCCCTATGCTGCCTCTGCTGCTTTATGAGACCACTGTCCACATTACTCAAGTAAAACACATGCAAGACTTGTCTTTTCATCTTCAAAACGCCTATTGTCGTTAAGTGACATTATCCTTAACTCAACTCTTACCTAATACTGAGTCACATGTACTAACTGATTTGTTACCCAAGAAGCATATTTTCCGACAGCAGGGGAAATCAATTCTGTAGACACAGTGCTGTATGCATGATCTTACGAACGCCCACACAAAATTAATTAAAAATACCAATAATTGCTCTTTCAAGCATATTCCATTTTTGCATAATACTGTCTAGTACTTTATAACCAGAGGCCATAATATCAGTCATCTAGAGTCTAGTTTGCATCTGTATATTTTAGATTTTTTTGCAGGAATGTAAAAATGTAAAGCCAATGTTAAAGCCACTGCATTGTGAAGTCCGCATATTCCCCATGCAGACCCAGCATCATTTTCTCATAACAGACACATTTTATTAGTTAATATGGTTGAAAATTACAAATGTTCATCAAGTTCAACCGAAGGTTGGGAAAGGATAAAGGGAAGGGGCACATGCACAACCACAATGCATAATCTGGTTCACCTGAAAAGACCTAAGGCCCTGTGCGCACTAGAAAATGGAATGTTCTTAAGAAAATTCCGGACCCTCTGAAAGATTACCGCACCTGCGGTAAAAAACCGCAGCAAACCACAACCGAAATCCGCATGCGGTTTTACCACGGTTTGCTGCGAGTTTGCTGTGCTTTTGCTGCGGCATGTCCCTGCGTTATTTTGATAGCACAGGGAGATACTCACCTGTCCCCGCTCTTGCTGTCTGTGGTGCTGAAGTCTCCCTAGATGCTGAGTCTCGTGCGGCTGTCTCCGGCGCTCTGCTACTTACGGGTCAGCTGTGCAGTGCATAACTGCATATGTATGAGCCGGCCTGGAAGCAGGAGACCAGCGCCCGGTGGCAGCCTCGCTGTAGAAGGTGAGTATAAGATCAGCGGTGACTTCAGTCAGCTGATGTGCAGTGACAACTGAAGTCCTCCACCTGTCACTGCAAAGCAAATGCGTGAAGTCACTGCTGATCCAGTGCGGCTCACTTTACTTGCGGCCTGACTCTCACAATGAGCAGTCTATGGCGCTCGCTGTGAGTGTTAGATGTAGCAGAGCTGGAAGCATCTTGGGACCTCATGTGGATTACGTCGGATCTGGAGGGCTGTTATTGGTGGGGTTAATAAAGTGGTGAAAGAGAGGGCTTTTTTGTCTTTTATTTCAAATAAAGGCTTTTTGGGGTGTTTGTGTTTATTTACTTTCACTTACAGCTTAGTGATTAGTGGTGTCTCATATACGCCTGCAATCACTAAACTAGGACTTAGTAGTAGCTATGGGCTGCTGCCATTAACTCCTTATTACCCCAATTGCCACCACACCAGGGCAATTCGAGATGAGCCGGGTAGAGTCCCGGGACTGTTGCATCTAATGGATGAGGCAATTCTGGGCGGCTGCTGGCTGATATTGTTAGGCTGGGGGGCTCCCCATAATGTGGGGCTCCCCATCCTGAGAATACCAGCCCTCAGCTGTTAGGTTTTATCCTGGCTGGATATCAAAATTGGGGGGGCCGCACGCCGTTTTTTTATATTATTTATTAATTTTACTGTACGCTATAGACCCACGCACCGGCGCCTGTGATTGGTTGCAGTCAGACAGCTGTCAATCAGCATAGAGATTGGTCTGACTGCAACCAATCACAGCCACCGGTGAGCAGGGAAGGCGTGAATATGTTATGAGACTATTGAGCGGCCAGCTCTGGAAGATGAAAGAGTTGCCGCGAGAGCAGTGTGACAGCCGACTGGTGATCGGTGAGTATGAAGCGCTTGCTCCTACCCCTTTGCGCCAGATTGTGTTCCTCATAAACTTTATATGTGGAGCAGCATCTGGCCAAATACCGGGGATCAATCCTCCGCCGATCCAGAGTGAGCAAGTGATTGATCTGCCAGCCCTCCAAACCGCAGAGACCTGCGGAAAAGAAATGACATGCAACTTCTTTACCGCAACAGAAATTCCGCAGCAAACCCTGTTGGTGAAAAAAATGCAGTGTGTGCACAGCATTTTATTTTTTACCATAGGTTTTGCTGGGGAAGGACTGCAGCAAGGTTATGAACATTTTCTGCAGCAAAACATACAGCAAAACCGTGGCAAATCTGCGGTAAACAAAATGCAGTGTGCGCACAGGGCCTTAGCTTTCCCTCTTGATCCTATCTATCCACTGGACCAAACATTCAGAAAAGAACTTTACAGACTTCCATCAATATTTGATAAGAAAACCACATCCAATGCTTTTTTGAAACCATGAAGGGTTCTGCTTTGACCAGCTTTTGTGGTAGACTATTCCACAGATTATTGGTGCCAGCACACCCATCTCTCCCCACATGCTGTTGCCTGTAATATACAGCAAATAAAGCCAAGGATCCCTACCTGAGTGCCGTCATTCATCACTTCTTCCTTTGATACATTCCGCAGATTATTAGTTCTTATAGAAAAGAAGCCATGTCTCCTATGGAGACTGAACCTTTTTTTCTTCAGGTGAAGCGAATGCCTCTTTGTCATTTAACCCCTTCTGAACTATAATTTACTGGTGTGTCATAACCTGTGGGTCCTTCTAGTGAATGGACGTCCTGGTTTGTCATTGTGTAGGTAAAAATTTAATTATTCTTTCTTGACCACCCAGAGGTATTAAATTTTGTGGCACACCTGTGGTTTCAATATGCTCATTGCATCTCTAGGTAAATTTGTGTAGGTGTAGTTTGTAAAATAGGGTCACTTATGGGGGATCTGTTTTTCTGGCAGCTCAGGGGCTTTTCCCATCGTACATGTCACCCTCAAACCATTTCACCTAAATCTGAACGCCAATATGGCGCTCCTTCCATTCTGAGCTTTGCACTGTGGCTCAAAAGTAGTTTCCAAACACATATCAGGTATCGGTGTACTCAAATGAATTTGTGTATCAAATTGTATTGTCCAGGTTTTCATTATTACCCTTTCTGAAAATTAAAAATTTGGGGCAAATGCAATGCTTTAGTGGATTGATGGTATTTTTTTATTTTCACAGCCCAATGTTATACCATTCCGTGAATTGCCTTAGGGTTAAAATTGATCACTACACCTCTAGATAAACTCCTTGAGGTGTAGTTTCTATAATGGGGTCACTTTCAAAGGGCTTCTGCTCTTTTGGCATGTCAGGAGTTCATCAAATGTGACATGACGTCCGCAATCTACTGCAGCAAAATTGTGCTCCAAATATTAAGTAGAGCTCATTCCCTCCTGAGCCCTGCTGTGTGCCAAATCAGTAATTTTCCACCACATATGAGGAATCAGTGAACTCAGGAGAAATTGCACAACAAATTGTATGGTCCGTTTTCTGGTGTTACTCTTGTGAAAATGAAAAATGGGGTGTTAAAGCAACATTGTTGGGGAAAAAATGTATTTTTTAAATTTTTATGACTCAAATTATGAAATTTTGTGAAGCACTCAGGGGTTCAAGGTGCTCATCACCTATCTAGATAAATTCCATTAGGAATGAATTTACAAAATGAGGTCACTTGTGGAGGATTTCCACTGTTTAGGCACATCAGAGGCTCTGCAAATGCGCCATGGAGTCCGCTACAAATTCAGCCAATTTTGCATTCCAAAAGTCAGATGGTGCTCTTACTTTGCCTTCGGAGGACTTCAATGTACTAAAATATTAGTTTTCCACCACTTATGGAGTATCTCTTTACTCAGGAAAAATAGCACAACAATTTGTATTGTCCACATTTTTGTGGAAAAAAAATAAATTTATTATTTTTTCCTTCCACCTGAAGGGTTAATAAACTTCTTGATTGTGGCTTTGAACACTTTAAGGGGTACAATTTTTAAATTGGTGTCCTTTTTGGGTATTTTTGGTCACATAGGCCTATCAAAGTCATTATAAATGTGATGTGGTCCCTAAAAAATTGGTTTTGTAAATTAAATTTAATTAAAAATTGTTGGAAAAAAGATGGGCAGTGAGCCCCATAGGGGCGAATAGGCCCCATGACGATCGCGAGGGTTAGGGTAGGAAAGAGTTAAGGTATAAGGTTAGAGGTGTACATGGGGGCTGCCTGATTGGTGGGAGAGTCGGCGAAAGGGATTGGGTGAGGGACAAGATATGGGTGAGGTGTTGTGGTGGGTATAAAGGTGGCTGCGCAGAGGTCACTGCCCCTTTTGACCTACAGACAGCGTGTCCCGCCCACCCGCCCTGCAATAATGTGCATAAAGAAAAAAAAAATAATAATAAAAAGTATAAAAAAAAAAAAAAAAGGGGGAGTTGTTTTCTTTTGTGTTTGTTGTCACAGCGGGGTGATAGGTCCGTTCAGAGAGGTTTGGTGTACCGACAGTCGGTTTGTTGGTATGAAGCCACTCAGGGGGAGTGGCGTCGATTTGGATGGGAACTTGTGGGCGGAGGTCCTGCAGGTTCTGGGGAGGGGTAATTAACAATGGAACGTTAATTACCCCACACCTCGGGTCAGTTGGTCACGGCCGAGGTGGTCCCCTGGGCCGGTTGGAGGTTACGGCCGAGGGATAAGAATGATGGTTGCCCTCTCGGATGGACCTATCAGGTGTCATTTTGTGGAGAATATGTATATATGTACAGGTTCAGGTGTTAATGGGGTGGCATGTTGAGCCACGAGTTTGGTACATATATACTGTTTAATAAAGCTGTGGCCATTCGGCAATAAAGTCGTAGTCTGGGTCGTTATTTTAAGTATAGTGGTAAGGGGAAGTTTGGCATTGTAGACCCGCTTATCCCTATAGATACGTCATGAAAAATTGCTGAAAAACATTTAACCCTTCTAATTTCCTAACAACAAAAAAACAATATTCAAAAATAATGCTAATGTAAAATAGACATGTGGGAAATCTTATTAACTATTTTGTATGACATAACTATCTGGTTGAAGGGCATAAAAATTAAAAGTTTAAAAATTGGCTAATTTTTAAAATAATTACAAAAAGTTCCAATATTTTCACAAATAAATGTAAAATATTTCTACCAAAATTTATCACTGACAAAATGCAATGTGTCATGAAAAACAGTCTCAAAATCACTGAGATACATTGAAGCATTTTAAAGTTATTACCACATAAAGTGACACTGGTCAGAATTATAAAATATAGCCTAGTTAGGAAGGTGAAAACAGGTTTGAAGGCGAAGAGGTTAAAGGAAATTAATTATCAGGTTCTCCTACCCCAAACTAATGCCATCTGCACATACACTTTGTAACGCTGATTACATCCATAGCTTTAGTTTAGAAAATTGGGTATATATATATATACATATATATATATATATATATATATATATATATATATATATATATATATATATATATATATATATATATATATATATATATATATACTGGCTACTGTTACGGTTGCTGTGGCACTGGAGACTATGTTCGGATTTCTTGCTACTGCACATGTGCGAGCACTGGAGACTATGTTCGGATTTCTTGCTACTGCACATGTGCAAGCGCTGGAGACAAAGTCCTATCTTGGAGCCATTGCACATGTGCGGGTGACATCATCGCTGACATGAGGTCACATGTCTCTGACACCTTCTAAGCTGATTGGCCACTGGTCATGTGCTTGTGACACGTGGTCACATGTCTCTGACACCTTCTATGCCGATTGGTCGCTGGTCATGTGCTTGTGACGCTTTTCTCGGTGATAGGCCAGCATGACGTCATTGCTGTCATTCTGGCAGCGGATTGGTTCTGGTGTCCTGCATCTTGGATGAGGCACAGAGTCTATATAAGACCCTGACGCACGCCGCCCGGCGCTCAGTCCTCTTGGTTCATGCATGAGAGTAGACACTCTCTGCACGTCCCTCTAGGCATCTCTCTATCTATTCTAGGTGAGCGCTACCGGCAGGGTAGCGTTCTTGTACCTTACAGCTTTGGCTGCGGTCCATATCCTTACATCTTAGTGGAGCGGACATAGGCAGGTGCCTGAGGCACATGGTCCGGCTGGGCCTTGTGATTCTACTCGTAGGTGGACGTTGCCGCTAGGGTAACGTTCCTTATACTGCGTTTGGCAGTTGTTCGTATCCTCGCACTCTAGGGGAGCGAACATAGGTAGGAGCTTTGTGCGGCTTGTGCTGCTGTCCATCTCTTTTGCACCACTAGTGGAGCGGCTAGTGGTTCGTGTCCTCACACACTAGTGGAGTGAACACAGGTAGGAGCTTTGTGCGGCTTACGCTGCTGTCCGTCTCCTGGCACCACTAGAGGAACGGACCTAGGTAGGTGTCATTTCACACTCACTGCTTTTGTCTCTGTGATCATTAACAGAGACCATACCACACACCCTCCGAGTAAGGGAGGAATTGCTTTATTTCCTAGCTATATGCCTCTGTGAGTTTAACAGCGGTATTGCACTCTGCACTTGTGCTACGACTATTTACAGCGGCACACTTATATACTCTTCCTCACTCATTAACCTATACCTTTTACGTTAATGCTAAATACGGTAGTCGCTGTGACTTTGACAGTACACTCCGCGATTGGCTCTAGTGTCACTGAGACGTATCAGTGTCAGTACTGCTTCCGTAGTACAAGATACCCCTTATCCTATGCCATAGCAGAGACTTTGCACGGTGGACCCTGACTGTCTGATATCCCTTTGGTTTTTATAATCAGAAAGCCCCCGTAACAGCTACTGAGTATACTAGAAGATCTGGAACAATGCTTGCGTTCCCCATTGACATCCATGCTTTTGTCAGATTCATTGGTTTACTTCGGATCTTCATGGCTTTCAAAAATAAAAATGGTGAACCAGGGCAAGAGTCAAAGCATATTTTTTTAAATAAAAAATATTTTGTGTGTATTCTGTGATTCATTTTACTTACTGGCTTAATAATGAGGGAATATGATAGATGCCTCTCCATTACTAACATCAAGGCTTGATGCCAATTGACATTACACAGCTGATGTCAACCCCTATAAATATTAGTGTTTTGCGGTTAAACACAGTCGCAGGGTGCAGAGACTGGAAACAAGGCAACAGGAATAAATCCTCAAAGTTCAGCAAAAGTCTCTAGACATATTACAGAGTCTCTCTTACTTTCCCTGTAAGTGTCCATGACAAAGCAGAAGGCTTTCTGTGTAGACCCGAGTTCCAGGGATCCTAAACAGAGGATGGCTGAAAGTTAGTTAGTCCCAAAGACTTCAGTAGACCAGGTTACAAACAGGCTGCAAACAGGATTCAGAAGCACTGGTCAATCAGCTGAGGCGGCTTACGCAGGTAATTGGCAGGAAACAGGGCAGGAATGTAGAAGCTGAGGAATCCATAATGACTGAGGGCAAGGTGTGGGCAGCAGAACCGGAAACAAGTTGGCAGATGGAAAAAAAACAGATTAAAGCAAAAGTGACAGAAAACATGGCAAAAATTCTGAAGACCTCACAGGATAATGGGATGGTAACCAATCACTTGGGTGAACTGTGTTCAGCACAACTCTGTTGAAAATTTGAAAGCAAACATTTGAAGGCTCCAGATCTGTCCACTGCATTCATACCCACCTTGGTGGATGGGAAATTACAGAGTATAAGAGAAAGATCAGCGATGGTGTCTGGGAGCTGCCAACAAAGTCACAGATATTGCAGATAATGGATGACTGGCATTATTAAAAGCAATGTGTTCTGGATTTGCTTCACCTCCGTCCTGAAGCATAAAGATTGTTTGAGGAATGAGTTAAACCAACTCTGAAACACGTTGCTTTTAATAAACCCTTTCATCCAGTGCCTGTGATACCTGTCACCTCATTGGTAGAACCTGGACATCAATGCTGATCCTTATCCTATACTCTAAAAATAATGGAGGTCATACAAAATTCTACTGTACATCTAGTTGTTGTTGATGTGGGGTGTATCCATTTTTGCATCAACTAATTTGAGTAAAGGGGGCTTTACACGCTACGACATCGCTAATGCAAACTCGTTGGGGTCACGGAATTGGTGACGCACATCCGGCCGCATTAGCGATGCCGTTGCTTGTGACATCGATGAGCGATTTTGCATCGTTGCAAAAACGTGCAAAATCGCTCATCGGTGTCATGGGGGTCCATTCTCAAAAATCGTTATTGCAGCAGTAACGAGGTTGTTCCTCGTTCCTGCGGCAGCACACATCGCTCCGTGTGACACCGCAGGAACGAGGAAGCTCTCCTTACCTGCCTCCCGGCCGCTATGCGGAAGGAAGGAGGTGGGTGGGATGTTACATCCCGCTCAGCTCCACCCCTCCGCTGCTATTGGGCGGCCGCTCAGGGACGTCGCTGTGACGCCGAATGGAACGCCCCCTTAGAAAGGATGCGGTTCGCCGGTCACAGCGACGTCGCCGGGCAGGTAAGTATGTGTGACGGGTCTGGGCGATGTTGTGCGGTACAGGCAGCGATTTGCCCGTGTCGCGCAACAGATGGGGACGGGTACCCACACTAGCGATATCGGGACCGATATCGCTGTGTAAAGCCTGCTTAAGGCTAGTTTCACACTTGTTTTTTTCCTTCAGTCGCAATCCTCCGCCGTTTTGGAAAACAGCGGATTCCGTTAATGGATTCTGCTGCTTCCCATAGACTTGTATGGACGACGGATTGCGACTGATGGACTTGCGTTGCTTCCGCTGGTCGATGCTGCGTTTCTTCCGCTGGGTGGAAGGAATGCAGAATGTAACGTTTTTTTCGTGCATTAAAATGACGCAGAGTGGCGGATTCCATCGGTGTCCGTTGTTTTTATAATGGACGCCTATGGTGGCGGATTCCGTTAGAATTCGCCATTTGACGGTTTCCGTTAACGCATCCGTCTTTACACAACTGCACATGCCCAGATGTGTAAAGTAAAGAAAAAAAAACTATAACGGATTCCGTTGTTTTGTACGATCCGCTGCATCCGTTGTGCCACTATATGCAATGCATCCGTTGCATCCATCACACAACGCAATGCAACGGATGCCGCACAACGCAAGTGTGAAACTAGCCTTAAACTGAAAGATTTTATATTTAAAGCTATATTATTAACCTTATGTTATGGGTTAAAAAATGTTCTATGAAACTCAGTCTTTTCAAAGTTTTGGAAATTATGCTTCTATTCATATAGATATAGATACACTTTCATAACACAAAAGACTGATAGTTCAATTAAAGTTAACTGCATCTACGTTGTGCAGTATGAAGGCTTTTAATGGTATTAGAACATGAGAATGGCGGCCAAGTGTTTTGGCAGAAGGCTCACAGTCATACATTTGTGTGTCATTCTTTACCATCCTCTTCCAGGAAGACTTTTGAGAATTCCATAAACCTTTGACCACAACTTTCATCAAACATGTCTGCTGTAAGAAAGTGCATAAAGAAGCAGAAATAAAAGTAGTTGTAAGCATACAGATTTACACCGTTGGACTTAAATTTTAAGTTCCCGGCCAGAAAACTAGCAAATTTAAATTAAACTCCATTGATATTTAATCCAGGCAAGTATTTCTGATCCAAAAATGTCTCATGCTTTTACACTTCATTATTTTTTCGCCACAAATTAGCTTCTTTATAAACATTGCATAACTAATGTGAAAAAGTCTGGAACAAGGTCAAATTTCTGCTATTTTAATATTGATGTCTTGAGGACTTGCATTAACATCAATGTTTAGCTGCAATACACTAAAGATACAGCACAATTTATGGCAGTGTGTATAAATACTATGTGCCTCCTTAAGAATATTTTGGAAAATGAACACTCAATTTTTTTTTTAGAAAGTTCAGTTCTCCTTCAGTACTAGAAGCCTTAGCAGCTTCTCTTTGTGTTTTTCTGGTTTTGCTTCCCTCCACCTTCTCCACCTCTGTCCATAGAATTGTAAGCAAATATGTCATTTGATTCCTCACTGTAGGCAGATTTGATGTAAGATATAAACGTGTCTAAAACACATGATATAGTTGTGTTGAGAACAAATGGCCACATTACGGCACAATATCTGATAAATATATCCCAATATTTTTAAAATGAATTATTGTCAGTCAGCTAAACTGCATTTCTAACAAAATTTTATGGGAGAAAAAAACTTTTTATTAGGATGTTCTACTACTATATAGAAGCATACTAAAATCAAAATCACCAATACAAAGGACTCCCAAGTTCTAGAAGCTATATAGCCCACTGAACTATGATTGTTTCATAAGTTTAATCCACTTTAATAGGATAGAGTCAGTGCAGAGTGGTCTCCTCGGCTGTTTCCAGAGTTTCCAGATTCCCAATCTCTTGTGACATGGCTGAGCTGGGAACAACCTTTTAATGGAAAATTGAAGGCTGCAGCCAATCAGTGGCTGATGATTGGTACCGCAGTAATATGACATAAAGTCACGTGAGCCCCGGTGGGGCTTGGAGGAACAGCACCGTCTGGAAGATTAATATGAAGTCTTCTCAGGAGATTGTCTGCAGCCTTCAGCATTTAGTCAGAGTGGACATCATATCTAATGGCATATTCTGACAGCCGCTGAATGACCACAGTGGTTACATGACATAATGTCACATGATTGTCCAGGGATGCATTCCCCACATCAGAGGAATAGTGCCCCTCCAGGTAAGGAGCAAATGTTCTAAGTTTATGATAAACAATCGAGTTGTTAACCAGGTCCAGTCATGTTTCAACATCCAAGTGTACCAGGAGAATGATGGTAAGGAGGGAGTCACATTTGCGCGTATCTCACGTGAGTGTCACATCACATTACCCGGCATGGCCTTTCCTGGCAGGAGTGGGTCAGCTGCATGTAGTTCTATGCAGCCGACCCGCTCCTGTCCGGAGAGTATCTGGCCATGCCGGGTGATGCGATGCGAAACTCGTGCGAGATCACATAGGCTACATATTAACAGTTTGGGTATGTCTTAAGATACCTGTAAGGCTACATTTTCATAATGAAGATTTGGTGAGTTTTTGATGTTGCAGATTTTCTGCAGTATTTCTGCACCTTTTATGTCAATTAGGTTACTTGCATTTTTTTTCTATTACGTTTTTGAGGGTGTTTTTTTTAAATGCTTCTTTAACACATTTTTGACACTGCGTTTTTTATCTCTTTTTGTCATGTTTTAGATAACTCTACTTCGTTTTTGATATGTCTTGATATTTGACTTTGTCAAAATTTTATTAATACAGACATGTGCGGACTATATGCATTTTTAGTCATTTGCACAGGAGAAAAACATTAAGAATGTATATGCCTATTTTACATGTATATTTTCCAGAATTGATGCAAGTCTATGAGAAAAATCTGCACATAAAACTCAACGTACCAATAAGACAAATTGACATTATGGATTTGAAACTTGTTTGGTCAGTTTATGCTGAGGAAAAAAAATATCACAGTGGGCATAAGATTTCTATAAATCCCATCCACTTTGCTCGAACTCTAAAAGGCTGCAATTTTTTGTGCAGCAAAAGTACACAGCATTAAAAACTCATCAAGGGAACTTAACCTAAGACATTTTGATGGATTTTCCCACTATAAAATTCCATTATCTACAGTCATCATCATTACATATCTCTCATACACTTAGGCTATGTGCGCACGTTGCGTAATTCATGCAGTTACGCTGCGCTTTGTAGGGCAGCGTAACTGCATGCGTCCTGCGCCCCCTGAATAATCTATGGAGATTGTGCAGGGGCCGTGCGCACGTGGCGTCTTAGAGCGCAGCGCTTCGGCTGCTGCCCGAAGCATGCGTTCTAAGAAGTGACATGTCACTTCTTCTGTGCGCTTTGCCTGCAGCCCCTGCTCTGTCTATGGCAGGAGCTGCAGGCAGAGCGCACGTTCTCTGCCGGCACCATGCGCTTCAGAACGGAGCTTTTCAGCTGCGCTCTGAAGCACACTTTTTAGGTGCGGTGCAGAGCGCACACGTGCGCACATAGCCTTATAGTTCTCATATCTTTAAGAAATACATTCATACAGTTACAATTTTAGAAGATGCATAACCAGAGTTATGTTATGTGCACACCTTGCATTTTTATCACATTTTTTATGTGTTTTCTTAGAGCAGATTTGACAAAAAACCTGAAGGGAATCTACACCAGAAAAGGCAACTGAAAAATGTACTGAAAAAGCTGCAAAAATGCACATTTTTGCAGCTGTATTTTTCCTGCCTAGAGATGTAGAAAGGAGGCAGAAATTTCTGCACCAAATCCTAAACGTGGGCACATACCCTCATGCAATGTGTGCTAATAAATATTTAGTGAGAGATGGCATAGCCAACCTGATCAAGCTAAAGGCTGCTTTTCACGCTACGACATCGGTCAAGCGATGTCGTTGGGGTCACGGAATTTGTGACGCACATCCGGCCGCTTTAGTGAGGTCATTGCGTGTTACACCTATGTGCGATTCTGCATCGTTGCAAAAACGTGCAAAATCGCTAATTGGTGATATGTCCCCCTATTCCCAATTATCGTTGCTTTTGCGTGTACGATGTAGTTTGTCGTTCCTGCGGCAGCACACATCGCTGTGTGTGACACGCAGGAACGAGGAACCTCACCTTACCTGCGGCCGCCGGCAATGGGGCATCTCCGACCCTCCGTTTCTATTGGGCGCTTGCTTAGTGACGTCGCTGTGACGCCGAACGAACCGCCCCCTTAGAAAGGAGGCGGTTCGCCAGTCACAGAGATGTCGCTAGGCAGGTAAGTAGTGTGACGGGTCTAAGCGATGTTGTGCGCCATGGGCAGCGATTTGCCCATGTCGCACAACCGATGGGGGCAGGTACGCACGCTAGCTATATCGGTAACGATATCACAGCGTGTAAAGTGGCCTTTACGGACGATGAGTAGTGCTTGAGTGCTCGTTACTCAAATATATCATGATCTGAATAAAGGTGGAACTATTTCTGCGCTGCTGTAGGAATGACACAAATCCAAAAATACTGAAGCATGGGTGGTTTTATTCTGTATTTATGGATTTGTGTCATTCCTACAATAGCGCAGAAATAGTTCCATCTTTATTCAGTTCCTGATCTATACCGGCTTTTTTGCGTTTGGACTCTGCAGCAGCTGATCACGTGCTTTGATACTGGTTGTACACAACCACACAAGGTGAGCATTGTTACTTATCATCTTTCATATATTTATTGGGTAAGACCCTATTGCGCATTCTATCACTAGCGTTCATCGTTACTCGAATAGAGCAGTTCAGATACTCAGACATACTCAACTCGAGTAATGAGTATGATGGAAGTCAATGGGAAAAATCAAGCATTTTCCGGAAGACCCTAATAGGAAAGCTGGACAGGCAAGAAAATTGCTGAAATGAATGGAAGCAGCACTCCGATGGAATGGGAATAGCATGGGGAAGACGCTTGGTCTCCCTGGTTACTCCTGGGAACTAAATAAATAAATAATTAAAAAAAAACATAGGGTCCCTTTAATGTTTGATAATCAGCCAGGGTAAGGCCCATAGGCTGATATTACCAGGTTGTGAAGCTCTGTGGATATTGGCCCCTTCCCAGCCTAAAAATACCAGCCCGCATCCAAGCGTCCTACTTCTCGTTACAAGTACCTACCACTAAAGCATGTGTAGTGCTCGCTCATCACTATTAAAAATATTTGTACTTGTTTACTGCTTAATTCCAGTGCTAATTTTGGCTTATAAATACTGATCCTAAAATACAACCAAAATATGCATGTGTAAAAGACCTTAGAGACAAACCTTGGCATTGCTTGTTCTTGTGGAAAAAGAGCTTTATTTCAAATGCAAACCTTGCTTTTTCCCTAAAGAATTTAATGGCTTTGATTTTTTTGTTTCTTCTGTTTTTGGCTACATAAGCATCTTACTTCCTCTGGAGTAGCTGCGCACAACAATGTCAGTTAAATATCCCGTGGGGAGGAATAGGTGCCAGAATGATTTGTGTTTACTCAAATCATATTTCTCCATGTTACCATTAACAAAGACTGAGTTTATTCAGAGAACATAAAAAAGCATAAAAATATCTTATTCAGTGACTCTCCACATTGCACTGTGACTCCGCGTTTCAGACCACACAGTAGAGCAGGTGTGTGTGCCAAACAATGAATTTAATGGCAGCCATGTGTTTGTGCTATTCGCTCTGAATATTGGAAGTGTGCGGCACACTACTGAAGCATACATTTGTGTTTAAATACTAAGGCATTTACAATTTATAATTTAGTCAAAGTAATCTCTACAATCGTGGCCAAAAGCTTTGAGACTGACGAGATTTGGTTTTAGAAAGTTTGCTGCTTTGGCTTTCTATGATCTTTTAGTCAGCTGCTTCTATATTTACTGAAGTACAATTATAAGTATTTTATAAGCTTTTGTACTTTTTTTGACAAATTCATCACGTATTTCGTAAACACAATACTTACATTGTTGACCTTTATTTTTCAAGAATTTTTTCAACTTGACCTGGCATGCTGGTGATCAGTTTCTAGGACAAATCCTGTTGGAAACCCATTCTTGGCTTGTCAGTGCTTAGAGTTTATTACAGTTTCTATGTTTATGGAAAAGTGATTGAATCTGAAAAGTTTCTTGGCCATGGACCCAAATGTTTTGATCATTGAGTCACTTAGTTATCACTTTTGCCTTGTCACATGGTCTCCATAATTTTGCAAAAAAGCATTGTCCATCCACAATTTGTCCAAGATTTATTCGGAGTTTTTGATCTTGGAGGATGACAAGATGCCATTTTTTATTAACGATAGTGGTATAACTAAAGTCCCATGGGTCCAGGTGCAAAGTTTGAGCTTGAGCCCACCCCTCCACATGTTGGTCAGATGTATGGGCAGTTGTAGCATTATAAATCCTATAAAGACATACAAGTTGTCCCCCTCCCCTTCATTGTGTTGTACTGACCCCCATCCTGTACTAATGTTCCCAATCCTGGCCCCTTCCTAGTAAATATGTACCCCTTCCTGGTGTATGACCTAATCATGAGTATATCCTGGAATATATGGCCCCATCCTAATATAAATGGCCCCATCAAGGCCTCATCCTGGAAATATGTCCCCTTCATGGTTCATCCTGGTATATATGGCCTTATCCTTGTATATATGTCTCTATCATGGCCCCATCCTAGTGTATATCTCCATAATGGCCACATCCTGGTATATCTCCACATCCTGGCTCCATCCTGATATATATGTCTGCATCCTGGTATATATGTCTCCTCATGGCCCCATCTTGGTATATATGTCTCCATAATGGCCCCATCCTGGTATAGATGGTATAGATTTCCCTATAATACCCCCATCCTGGTATATATGTCCCCATAGTGACCCCATCCTGGTATATATGCCCCCATAATGGCCTCATCCTGATATGCATGTTGCCATAATGGCCCCATCCTGGTATATATGTCTCCATAATGTTCCCATGCTGGTTAATATGTCCCCATCCTGGTATATATGCCCCCAAAATGGCCACCTCCTGGTATACATGTCCCCATAATGGCCTCATCCTGGTACACATGTTGCCATAATGGCCCCATCCTGGTATATATGTCTCCATAATGCCCCCATCCTGGTTAATATGTCCCCATCCTGGTATACAGTATATGTCCCTAAAATGGCCACATCATGGTATATATGTCCCCATAATGGCCTCATCGTGGTAGATATGTCCACATAATGGCCTTATCCTAGTATATATGTCCCTATAATAGCTCTATCCTGGTATACCTGTCCCCATAGTGGCCCCATCCTGGTATATATGCCCCATAAGGGCCTCATCCTGATATACATGTTGCCATAATGGCCCCATCCTGGTATATACAGTATGTCTCCATAATGTCCCCATCCTGGTTAATATGTTCCCATCCTGGTATATATGCCCCCAAATGGCCACATCCTGGTATTCATGTCCCCATAATGGCCTCATCCTGTTATACATGTTGCCATAATGTCCCCATCCTGGTATATATGTCTCCATAATGTCCCCATCCTGGTTAATATGTCCCCATCCTGGTATATATGCCCCCAAAATGGCCACATCTTGGTATATATGCCCCCATAATGGCCTCATCCTGGTAGATATGTCCACATAATGGCCTTATCCTGGTATACATATCCCTATAATAGCTCCATCCTGGTATTTGTGTCCGCATAATGGCCACATCCTGGTATATATTTCCCTATAATGGCCCCAGCTGGTTTATGTACTGATCCTCGCCGTATCCTGGTACAAAAAAAAACCGATTATACTCATCTTCTCTCCACTCATCTGGTGTCTTCATCAAATGATGGCATGGCGGTAGAACGCATGATGTCACTGTCATATGCGGCGCGCCCATGTACAACACGGTCAGCTACCCAGTGCCGGCATATTCTCTCCTCACCATGCCTTGGATTACGGGCGTGGGGAGCAGTGAATATTCATAGCCTTAATTGGCTGCTGGTGCATCGCAGTGCAGGGTCCTGATGGGTATGTATTTCAACTGGATGCAAAGCATCTGACGAACATTCGAATAAAACAGGCACTAGGGCTGACGGGCCCCCTGCACCCCCAAGCCCGGTCACAGTTGTGATCACTGCGACCACGATTGTTACGCCCCTGATTAATGGCTGTTTTCTTTGGCAAAATTGTGAATGAGCCATCTCCATGGATCAAAATCAACCCCACACATGAATGGTCTCAAGATGTTTTACTGTTGGCATGATACAGGACTCGTGATAGCACTCACAATTTCATCTCCAGATGTCCCAAACATTCTGAAAGGGAATTCATCAGAGAATATAACGTAATATAATTTTTTTTATACTGTAGACCACCATACAAATGCAGCCAAAACAGTTGTGACCCATTAAGCCTTGAATTTCACAAGATGTTTGTCTCGTGGTATCTGGCAGAAAGATGTTAATAGCAGATCCTTTAAGTCCTGTAAGTTGTGATGTGATATCTCAATGGACTTGTTATGAAGCACATCTTGTAAATGGTTGGAAGATGACTCAAGCATTTCCTGAATAATGCATGGATCTGATTTGTACATGAGCACTGCAGACTGTAATTGAACAGTATATCCTCTGTGCAGGGCATTGTAAAGAGGTTTTTGCTCCATCTAAAGGTCATTGTAGGTACTTGAGGTTTGACTGGGCATTTATTCATATTCTAGGCAGAGGGTAAAGGAAACCTGTCACATTAAAAAAAATGCTATAAACCTGCAGATATGGTGATAATCTGCAGGTTAATAGCCTTTGGAACCTGTCTGGTGCCTGCACGTCAAACCTTGCTGCTAATAGGAAATTAACTTTAATTCTTCTGGCAGTGTTCGGGTCTCAGTCATCAGGGAGGTGCAGATGCAGGTGCAGTCACCGCTCTGTGCATAGTGAGCAGTGACTGTAACTGTGCCGCCCAGGGCTATGGGGTACTCGGTCCCGAGAAGTGTACTATTGGGATGTGCCACTGGGTGGCCGTTGCCCAGTTCCGTGACCCTGGGAGCGCTTTTAAAAATGTTTATACACAGGGGAATAGATAATAAAGTTTATGTCGTGACACCACTTGCGGGTTACGGTTATGGTGATGGAACCGCCGTTGCACAGTCTTTCCACAAGGGCTGATGTGATGGCAGCCTGGATGTTGGGCCCTCCGCAAGTAAGGCTGGGGCCCCAGTCGATAGGTGATAGAGTTAGGTACTGAAAGAACGGTAGGCCACATGAGGGGTTGCTGTATAACTGGTTCTCTTTAGTCACAGTAGATGGTAACTGGTATCCGGAGGAAGGCTGGTATTCACCTCTGGTTCCCTTAGTCCCAGTGCCGGTTGATGACCTGGTGGCTTCTTTCCCTTGCACCTTTCTCAAGTTGGTAGGTCCCCGTGGCTTGGAGCATCTGGGGGTCCCCTCCTGTTTGTATCTCAGTCTCTGGTCCGTACAGCGGCAGTGTGAACCCTGTAGAGTCAGTGTTACATTCCGGGCCCTGGTTCTCCCGTTACTGCTGGTGCCCCCAAACTTCTAAGGTCAGTGAGGTCCTGGATGGTCCCCTCACTGTGTAGACTTTATCAGGTCTGCCTGGAGCGTATGCCTGACCTAGGGCTCTGTACCCCATCAGTGCTATGGTTCCGGGAGTACTTCGCCGTACTCCACCAGCAACCACAGGCCTGGGCCCTCAGGTCACCATCACAATCCTGTGCCAAGACCAGTTACTTCCGTCTCCTCTCACTTCCACTTACTAACTGAGAGTGCGAGGTACTGAGCTGAGAGTGCGAGGTACTGAAGTAAAGGGAGGCGACTGAAGATAAGTGTGGCATAGTTTTAACACAATCTCATAGTGGTGATAACTGTAACTGTTTAATTTCATTAGGGATTTGTTGTCTGTGTTTGTCTGGGGTACTGTGAAAAAGCAAAAAAAAAAAAAAAAAAAAAAAAAGTGTGTCTAGTGATTTAGTCAGTAGTATTAGCCACACCTGTTTCTAGAAGCTTCTAGCAGCTTCTAGTAGTCCTTGTAGAACTATATAAACCAGCCAGAGCTAGCGAGGTGCTGAGAGTGCGAGGTAGTGAAGTAAAGGGAGGCGACTGAAGATAAGTGTGGCATAGTTTTAACACAATCTCATAGTGGTGATAACTGTAACTGTTTAATTTCATTAGGGATTTGTTGTCTGTGTTTGTCTGGGGTACTGTGAAAAAGCAAAAAAAAAAAGTGTGTCTAGTGATTTAGTCAGTAGTATTAGCCACACCTGTTTCTAGAAGCTTCTAGCAGCTTCTAGTAGTCCTTGTAGAACTATATAAACCAGCCAGAGCTAGCGAGGTGCTGAGAGTGCGAGGTACTGAAGTAAAGGGAGGCGACTGAAGATAAGTGTGGCATAGTTTTAACACAATCTCATAGTGGTGATAACTGTAGCTGTTTAAGAAGAGAAGAGTCGCCGTAAGCTGATCGATTGCTGGGACTTGCCGGGTCTCGCTGTTTGAGGACATCGCAAAACCGCGCGCCGTACGGCGCGCGACTTTCGCCTGTCATACGCTACATCAGCATTATGGAAGAGAAGAAAATCCACATGGTCACCTGCAACACATGCTACATGTTTACGGATCTGCCACACAAGAAATTCAACTTCACCTGTCAAAAGTGCAAACTTGTTGCCCTCTTAGAGGAAAAGGTGCGGGGACTGGAAGAAAGAATAGCAACTTTGAAGCTAATTAAAGAACATGAGGACTTCTTGGACGAGGCAGAAGCAACAATTCAGGATATGGAAAGTGAGAAAAGCTTCAGAACACATACAGAGGCTGAAAAGTGGACACATGTGACCAAAAGAAGCCAGCGGATCAAGTGGTCGGCACCACCCACACAGCTTAGCAACCAATATGAAGCCCTCATGCTGGAGAACGAAAATGGCACAGCTCAGGATGATACCGTCTCTACAGGAGAAGACACAGTATCATCAAAAGAAGTTACTTTGTCAACAAAAGCAGAAACAAAAGACACTCAAAAGCACTCAGGAGCAACAAGCAGTGCGTCCAGAAAGAAAAGAAGAGTGGTAGTTATGGGCGACTCACTACTAAGAGGCACGGAGGCAACTATCTGCAGGCCGGACATAACCGCACGAGAAGTATGCTGCCTCCCTGGAGCAAAAATCAAGGATGTGGCCAACAGGATACCAACTATCCTCGGATCCAAGGACGAATACCCGTTCCTATTGATACATGTAGGAACAAACGACACGGCAAGAAATGATCTGCCAACTATTTGTGAAGACTTTGAAATTCTGGGGAAGAAAATAAAGGAACGGAACGTACAGGTTGTTTTCTCATCAATCCTCCCAGTCGATGGCCATGGTGTCAGAAGATGGAATAGGATACTAGATTTGAACAACTGGCTACGACGGTGGTGCAGGCAGCAAGGATTTGGATTCTTAGACCATGGAGTGAATTACCTCTACGATGGACTTCTCGCAAGAGACGGGATACACCTCACAAAACCTGGGAAACACACGTTCGCCAGAAGGCTTGCCACACTCATCAGGAGGGCTTTAAATTAGAAGAAGAGGGGATGGGAGAAAAAACAGCAGACAAGAACATGCAGCAGAAGGACAAACTAATCAAGGATACTAGATGCCGTAAAGAGGACCCAAGACAGGGTACTAAGAAGGAAGCTGAGAAAAGGGGAGCAAAACTTCTTTCCTGCATGCTGACCAATGCAAGAAGCCTGACCAATAAGATGGAGGAACTGGAGCTGGTAATGTATGAGGAGAAATACGACATAGTAGGAATAACTGAGACATGGTTAGATGATAGTTATGACTGGGCGGCTAACCTGCAAGGATATGAATTGTTTAGGAGGGATCGTAAAAAAAGGAAAGGGGGTGGAGTCTGTCTATATATAAAGTCCAGTTTAAAGCCCAGACTAAGAGAAGATATTCAAGAGGGAAATGAAGAGGTGGAGTCTCTATGGGTGGAGATACAAGGAGGGAAAACTAATAAAATACTCATAGGGGTTTGTTATAAGCCACCAAATATAACAGAAACCACTGAAAATGTATTATTGAAACAAATAGACAAAGCAGCAAATCACAATGAGGTGATTATTATGGGGGACTTCAATTACCCCGATATAGACTGGGAAACTGAAACCTGTGTATCTCAGAAAGGAAACCGGTTTCTGTCAGTAACTAAGGATAATTATCTGTCCCAACTTGTGCCGGGCCCAACTAGAGGGGCAGCCCTTCTGGACTTAATTTTAAGCAACAGGCCAGATAGAATAACAGACGTACGAGTGGATGGGCACCTAGGGAATAGTGACCACAATATAATACAATTCCACTTGTCCTTTAGTAAGGTGCCTTGGAGGGGGGTTACAAAAACGCTGAATTTCAGGAAAGCAAAGTTTGATCAACTTAGAGAAGACCTTCGCCAAATTGATTGGGACAATGTCCTCAAAAATGGGAGCACAGAAAATAAGTGGGAAATTTTTAAATCGGTATTAAACACCCACTGCGAGCGAGCCATACCATACAGAAATAAAAGGGCTAGGAACAGGAGAAAACCAATGTGGCTTAATAAGGATGTAAAAGCGGCAATGAATAATAAGAAAAAGGCATTTAAAAAGCTAAAACAAGAAGGCAGCGAGGAAGCATTAAAAATATATAGAGAAAAAAATAAAATGTGTAAAAAACAAATATATTTAGCAAAAGTAGAAACTGAGAGACTCATTGCTAAGGAAAGCAAAACAAATCCCAAACTATTCTTTAATTATATAAACAGAAAAAAGATTAAAATTGATGGTGTTGGCCCTTTAAAGAATAATGAGGGTAAAATCATAGAAAGCGATGTGGGAAAAGCAAATGTTTTAAATACTTTTTTCTCAACTGTGTTCACACAGGAAAAGCATATGCCAGGGGAAATGCAGAGTGATCATGTAAATGCCCCATTAAGTATGACCTGCCTAACCCAGGAAGAAGTGCAGAACCGACTTAGTAACATTAAAATTGACAAATCACCAGGCCCTGATGGCATTCACCCTCGGGTATTAAGGGAGTTAAGTAATGTGATAGACAGGCCTCTATTCCTTTTATTTAAAGACTCTATAGAAACTGGGTCTGTTCCACTGGATTGGCGGCTAGCAAATGTGGTACCAATATTCAAAAAAGGGTGCAAAAGGGAACCTGGAAACTATAGGCCGGTAAGCTTAACATCTGTTGTGGGTAAAATGTTTGAAGGGTTTTTAAGGGATACTATTATGGAATGTCTCAATGTTAATAACTGTTTAACTCCATATCAACATGGATTTATGAAGGATCGCTCCTGTCAAACTAACCTGATCAGCTTCTATGAGGATGTAAGCTCTCACATGGACCGAGGAGAATCATTGGATGTCATTTATCTCGACTTCGGTAAAGCATTTGACACTGTCCCACATAAAAGACTGCTAAGTAAAATGAGAAAGCTTGGGCTCGGGGAAAATGTGTGTAGATGGGTAGGTAGCTGGCTTAGTGGTAGAAAACAAAGAGTGGTTATTAATGGTGCATACTCAGATTGGGCCAGGGTTACTAGTGGGGTGCCACAGGGGTCTGTATTGGGCCCCCTACTATTTAATATATTTATTAATGATCTGGTGGATGGTTTACAGAGTAAAATATCAGTATTTGCAGATGATACAAAACTATGTAAGGTAGTTAACACAAAGGAGGACAGTTTGCAACTACAGATGGACTTGAGTAAATTGGAGAATTGGGCTGAAAAATGGCAAATGAGGTTTAACACAAATAAGTGTAAGGTTATGCACATGGGAAGGAGAAACAGATGCTACGATTACTTACTAAATGGGAAACTGCTGGGGAAATCAGACATGGAAAAAGACTTAGGCATCTTAGTGAATAAGAATCTAAATTGGAGTGCCCAGTGTCAGGCAGCAGCCACCAAAGCAAATAGGGTGATGGGATGCATTAGAAGAGGTCTGGGGGCACGAGATGAAAACATCATTCTCCCTCTGTACAAATCACTAGTCAGACCACACTTGGAGTATTGTGTGCAATTTTGGGCGCCGGTGCTGAAGAAAGACATTACTGAACTTGAAAGGGTTCAGAGGCGGGCTACTAAACTAATAAATGGAATGGGTGCATTCAATACACGGAAAGGTTATCAAAATTAGGTCTATTTACTCTAGAAAAGAGAAGACTTAGGGGAGACCTAATAAATATGTACAAATATATCAGAGGGCCATATAGAGATCTCTCCCATGATCTGTTTGTACCAAGGACTATGACAAGAACAAGGGGGCATTCTTTTCGATTGGAGGAAAGAAAATTCCTACATCAGCATAGAAGAGGGTTCTTCACGGTAAGAGCAGTGAGGCTCTGGAACTCTCTTCCTGAGGAAGTGGTGATGGCCAACTCACTGAATGAATTTAAGAGAGGAATGAATGCATTTCTTGTTAGCAAAAGTATAGAAGGTTATAAATAGCATAATCTTACAGGTAGATAGAAGAGCGACCAAGATTATTAGAGGAATGGGTGGGCTGCAATACCAAGACAGGTTATTAAACTTGGGGTTAGTTAGTTAGGAAAAACAAAGGCTTAGGGGGATCTAATCACAATGTATAAATATATGAGGGGACAGTACAGAGACCTTTCCAAAGATCTCTTTACACCTAGGCCTGCGACTGGAACACGGGGGCATCCGCTACGTCTTGAGGAAAGAATGTTTAATCATAATCACAGATGAGGACTCTTTACTGTACGAGCAGTGAGACTCTGGAGCTCTCTGCCGTATGATGTTGTATTGAGGGATTCACAAGTAAAATTTAAGCAGAGCCTGATCGCATTAATTGAAAAATATAATATTACCAGTTATGTATATTGGATTTTATGACAGGGTATTGATCCAGGGAACTAGTCTGATTGCCGTATGTGGAGTCAGGAAGGAATTTTTTTCCCCATTGGAGCTTATTTGACACATTGGGGTTTTTTTGCCTTCCTCTGGATCAACATGTTAGGCTACGGGTTGAACTAGATGGACTTAGAGTCTCCCTTCAACCTTAAAAACTATGAAACTATGAAACTATGAAACTCCAACTGTCTGACTGTCTGTTTGTTCCCTTCGAGCTGGTCATTGTCTAGTGGACTGGATCGGCTCCACCCCTGGGTGGCCATCCATTGGGTCCAAGTCTAGTCAGTCACCAGTCTGGGTGGATGGGGAAAACTGGGATTATAATGTGTTTTCCTGTTACAGGCACTGGTCTTCCAGGTCCCTGGGGGTAGGCCCTGCATCTTTGGAAGGATGCAGTACCTTGTAGTGCCCTGATGGGTTCAGGGGTGCTACATAACCACACTTCCCACACTGAATGACAACTGCCTGCATTAGAACTAGCTGTCAGTCACTGTGAAGAGGTGCTAGATTCCAGACAGAACAGTAGGCGATGAGTATATTAATACACTCACACTACACTACATACATATATGCACATATATAATAAAAAATATATAGATGGCAGTGCTTCTTTAACTGGTTAGATAAATATGAGAAGGTTTCATAAGTTTTTGGAGAAGAAGAGTGGTTTATTTTATAAATATATATCTGGTTTTGTTACAGTTCAGACAGACATAGTTGTGTGAGAGAAACAGGGTGATAACTAGTTACTCCAGTGTAGCTGGAGCTGAAAAGAAGCTGTTACAGGAGAATAACTGAAAGATAGCAGTGCTGTGTAGAGAAGAGGAAATGACATGTGGGACCAAGCTGGAAGGTATTGTGCAGCTAGTGGGGTGCTAGGCCCACTGTGGTTAGTCACCTGGAATAGGGAAGAAGAAGTGGTGATAAGGGTTAAGGGGGCTTTACACACTATGACATCGCTAATGCGATCTCGTTGAGGTCACGGAATTCGTGACGCACATCCGGCCGCATTAGCGATGCCGTTGCGTGTGACACCTATGAGCGATTTTGCATCGTTGCAAAAACTTGCAAAATCGCTCATCGGTGACATGGGGGTCCATTCTCGATTATCGTTACTGCAGCAGTAACGAAGTTGTTCCTCGTTCCTGCGGCAGCACACATCGGTACGTGTGACACCGCAGGAACGAGGAAGCTCTCCTTACCTGCCTCCTGGCCACAATGCGGAAGGAAGGAGGTGGGCGGGATGTTACGTCCCACTCATCTCCGCCCCTCCGCTGCTATTGGGCAGCGGTTCAGTGACGCTGCTGTGACGTCGCTGTGACGCCGCATGGACCACCCCCTTAGAAAGGAGGCGGTTCGCTGGTCACAGCGACGTCGCTAGGCAGGTAAGTATGTGTGACTGCTCTGGGCGATGTTGTGCGCTACGGGCAGCGATTTGCCCGTGTCGCACAAAAGATGTGGGCGGGTACCCACACTAGCGATATCGGTACCAATATCGCAGTGTGTAAAGTGGCTTTTAGCCTAATGGAAGAATGCAAGTGAAAGAATTGTAATACTTGTGTTGCGGATGGGGGGCCAGGCTGCTGCAGGGGCTGCTCGGATCTGGGTTCGTTACTGCGGCTCGAGTGGTGGCCGGACCCAGGCTCGTACGGCCGTCCATCCTCACAACCGTAGGAAGGGAATATTTACAGGGGATTGATTTGTCGGTTACACCACCCATGGGTTGCGGTGAGGTATTGGGAGCACCGCCGCTGCCTGGTGATGGGACGCCTGGGGCTGATGGCGTGGGGCAGCAGAATGGAATCCCCTCCACGGGTAGGGGAGATGTTGTCCCGGGGCCCAGGTACATGGGAGTGATGTCTTCTGGAGGGGACATGTCGGGTTGGACTGGGGATCAATGGTGTACTCCTAGTTCAAAGAATCACACACAAATCCAGTGGTAAACCAAGTTGCCAGTGACCGGTCGCCTCTGGCAGGTGTATTCGGGTCCCACACCTGGGTGTAGCAAACAGGGGTCCCTTCCTCCTGCACTCAGTGTCTGTGTCTTCTGTGGGACAACTCCGCTTGGAACGGGGAAGTCCACTCCCGGTACTGTTGAAATACCCTGGAGACAGGGGAAGATAGAAAGAGACAAGCGCGGCGCCAATTTGAGTGTAGTGAGTTTTTTATATATAAAGGTGTTGAAATAGTGAAACTCTCACCAAAGCCTGGAATAATCCAAGAGGAGTTGATCCACTTTCCAATAGGATTATGGTGCAGTATGCAGCAATTGCACTGGATACTATAGAGGAGCCCTCCAGCAGGTCAACTTATTGAAAGAAGTTCCAAAGGCAATTACCAGTCTTGCGGCGCTCCTGCTACCAATGGTGGAACATATTGGATGATTTTTGGTCATATGACTGGACCAATATACAAATAAGTAAAGAGATATTTTATTTGTACATTAAAATATGGTTAATTATACAACGCGTTTTGGCTCGGATGTTTTATCCTTCAGCCTTCTTTAGGTATAATTGTGAGAAAAAAGATGTATCACATCACAATTATACCTGAAGAAGGCTGAAGGATAAAACATCCAAGCCGAAACGCATTGTATAATTAACCATATTTTAATGTACAAATAAAATATCTCTTATTTCTATATTGGTCCAGTCATATGACCAAAAATCATCCAATATGTTCCACCATTGTTAGCAGGAGCGCCGCAAGACTGGTAATTGCCTTTGGAACTTCTTTCAATAAGTGGCCCTGCTGGAGGGCTCCTCTATAGTATCCAGTGCGATTGCTGCATACTGCACCAAAATCCTATTGCAAAGTGAATCAACTCCTCTTGGATTATTCCAGGCTTTCTAACTCCCGGTACTTTGTATGTTTGGGAGCTGTGGCCCGCGAAATCTGACCGTTGGGATTTCTGTGGGTTCTGACAGACACTCTATCCCCCGCGTTGGGCTTCCGTTTCGCTCTCTGGACTTCTTTGGAACAAGGTCTGAAACCTTGTCCCCGGCTGGTCAATTAACAAGGGGGCTTGCAACCGTCCTCGTCCTAGGGTCCAGGTACCCCGACTGTGCACGGCCTCTGGACCGGATTCCTGCTGTCGACACCGGCGGGCTACAACCCTGCCCTTGTCCACTTAAGGTCTCCCGCAACCGGATCTCCGTCGCTTATGGTCCTGCTTGCCGTCTGCCACCAATCCGGTAGTCCAGGGGCCTTTTCCTCTGACTCCACTGAACCTCCACACTTCTCCACTGTCAACTGTCAGTACTGGTCTGTTGTGTTCCCGCCCCTGACACCTCAGGACCCCTAGGTGGGCCCTCCCAACTGCCTGGTCCCGCCCACTGGTGTGTCCCTATTATTATGGGGGGGTGACTAGGCTTTACTGGTTGTGTGTTGTACCTGGGTGTGGGTTGTGTGTTGGAATGCAAAGGAGGATGGACTACTTCTGTGACTACCTGGTTTTGTCAGGGCGTCACACTTGCCTAGCAGGGAGAAGATGCTGGAATGTTCCTTGTTTGTGTTATAGGCATATGAAGATGTATGTGCCAAATGAATGCCTCTATGGAACTGGAGAGAGACTGTGACAGATGATCTGTGTCTCCTTGCCTCCTTTTTTTCAAAATGTTCAGTAAAGAATGATCTGTTTTTAATAATTTTGGTTTTACCTCTTACTTTGAGAGTGCCATTCAACTACAATGGCATGGAAAAGTTTGAAGATCCTGCATGGTTAATAATTTCAACAAATTCTTGCTGCAAACATAACATGATCTGTAAAAATGTTGAAGATGAAAAGCAGATGGCTTCTACAAATGGATAATGATGCTAAACACACATCAAAATCCATAATAGACTAAGGCGGGCTTTGCACACTACGACATCGCAGCCCGATGTTGCGATGCCGAGTGCGATAGTGCCCGCCCCCGTCGCAGCAGCGATATGTGGTGATAGCTGTCGTAGCGAAAGTTATCGCTACGCCAGCTTCACACACACACTCACCTGCCGTGCGACGTCCCTGTGGCCGGCGACCCGCCTCCTTGTTAAGGGGGCGGGTCGTGCGGCGTCACTGCGACGTCACACGGCAGGCAGCCAATCAGAGCGGAGGGGCGGAGATGAGCAGGATGTAAACATCCTGCCCACCTCCTTCCTTCCGCATATCATACGGAAGCCGCAGTGAGGCCGGTAGGAGACGTTCCTCGCTCCTGCGGCTTCACACACAGCGATGTTTGCTGCCGCAGGAGCGAGGAACAACATCGGACCGTCGAGTCAGCGTAATCATGGATTACGCCGACGCTGCACCGATGATACGATTACGACGCTTTTGCGCTCGTTAATCGTATCATCCAGCCTTTACACACTGCGATGTCGCATGCGATGCCGGAAGTGCGTCATTTTCAATTTGACCCCACCGACATCGCACCTGCGATGTCGCAGTGTGCAAAGTGCCCCTAACTGAAAAGGTGCAATCTGAAGGTTTTACAATGGCCCTCACAGTCCCCTGATCTGAACATCATTGAAAATCTGTGGCTAGACCTCAAAAGAGCAGTGCATGCAAGACGAGCTAGGAATCTGACAGAACTGGAAGACTTTTCCAAGGAACAATGGATAAAATCCCTTAAACAAGAATCGAAAGACTCTTGGCTGCTACAAAAAGTGTTTCCAAGCTGTGATACTTGCCAAAGATGGTGCTACTAAGAACTTACCAAGCAGGGTGCACAAACTTTTGCATTGGCCGGATTTTCCTTGTTTGTCAATTTAAAAATGTAAAAGATGAAAATGATTTTCTTTTTTTGCCCAAAATACAAAGGAAATGTGTTATCTTTAACTTTATGCCTTTAAGAGATCATTTCATCTTCAACTTGTTTAACTGTTCACATTAACAGTAACTTTGATCAGGGGTGGCAAAACGTTTGCATGGCACTACATGCCAGATCAAGCGGCCATGAAGGGAGCTATAATAACAGCCTTACACACCCACATGTATGTTTTTAAATGGAAACTGTCCGGACCTCAAACTCTGTTGACCTACAAATATTTGGTTAGTGATTGTTGGACAACATTAGAATACCATTAACCTAGAGATTAATACCATATCTGCAGTTGGGGGACATGACAGGTTCTCTATAAGTCTGGAGTTTTGGTGCGCAGCTACTTGTTTTGGCCTATGCACACCTTCCAATTTCAAGCAAATTGAGATCTGAGGAATGAGGAGGCTATGACAACACTTTATACTCATTGTCATGTTCCCAAGCCATTCCTGAAGAATATTTGCAGTGAGGCAGTAGGTATTTTCCTGCTGAAAGAGGCATTAGGGAATACCACTGCCATAAAGAAATGTATTTGGGCAGCAACAATATTTATGTGGTACATGCCAAAGTAACATCCACAAAAATGCTGGGGATGTAAAGGGGGCTTTACACGCTACGACATCGCTAATGCGGAGTCGTTGGGGTCACGGATTTTGTGACGCACTTCCGGCCGCATTGGCGATGTTGTTGCGTGTGACACCGATGAGCGATTTTGCATCGTAGCAAAAACGTGCAAAATCGCTCATCGGTGACATGGGGGTCCATTCTCGATTATCGTTACTGCAGCAGTAACGAAGTTGTTCGTCGCTCCTGCGGCAGCACACATTGCTCTGTGTGACGCCGCAGGAATGAGGAAGCTCCCCTTACCTGCCTCCCGGCCGCTTTGCGAAGGGAAGGTGGTGGGCGGGATGTTACGTCCCACTCATCTCCGCCCCTCCGCTTCTATTGGGCGGCGGTTCAGTGACGCAGCTGTGACGTCGCTGTGATGCTGAACGAACCACCCCCTTAGAAAGGAGGTGGTTCGCCGGTCATAGCGACGTCGCCAGGCAGGTAAGTATGGGTGACGGGTCTGGGCGATGTTGTGCAACACGGCAGCGATTTGCCCGTGTTGCACAACCGATGGGGGCGGGTGCCCATGCTAGCGATATCGGGACCGATATCGCAGCATGTAAAGTAGCCTTTACTCTGAATTACCTAGATCATTGCATGGCCTCCTACAGATTGCCGTTTTCAGCCACCTCTGTAGTCTATAAGAGGCAAGGAGTACACGCTTACAATCTTTTTGTTATAAAGCTTGGTAATGCTGCTCATTGAAAGCTGGCCCTACTAGTAGCGGTGAAGAGCGTGCTGCTCTGGCCAGCAGCTCAACCATGTTGTCCTTCTCACTTGTTAGCAGTGCACTGCCTCCAGCTACCAGAAAGCCAGGAAGGCTAGGGAGAGGTGCGCCCCTGAAGAAAAAAGATGAGAGCTTATCTTTAAAAACTGAAATTTTATTTGCTTTAATCCAGTTTTATCTCATATGATTTATCAACTATTTCATGAACGGCTTGATTGGCAATGGTAGTTATCACTTATACACGTTCCAACATTACATTCTTGTGGTGCAAAAGTGCTTTATATAACACAGTGTAACATAGATGTTGCCCTCAGCTGCATTGATCTGTCTCATTATTGACAGGAATATGCCCTCTGTCCACAGGCAGAGCCAAACTTCGATCAGATACATTCATTAAGTGGGTTTGCCAATGGGCTTATGTATCAGACAATGTGTGGCATGTATCACTACTGCAACATAATCATTGCGAGAAGAATGCTGCGGTGATGGGGACATTCCTGTTTAGTGGGGATTATTCTCAGACTGAGGACTTTTGGTACTTGGATTGTAACCTAATATGCTTTACTTTCAGCTCGTCATTATGGCTGGCACTGTTCTGCTTGCATACTACTTTGAGTGCACAGATACCTTCCAAGTGCATATTCAAGGCTTCTTCTGCCAAGATGGAAATCTAATGAAACCATACCCAGGGACTGAGGATGAAAGTTTCATTTCCCCTTTGGTACTGTACTGCGTGCTGGCGGCAACACCAACAGCTATTGTAAGTAATTCAGCTGCTGAGCAGTCTTAATTCTTAATTATTTAAGGGCCATGTTCAGTTGGTGGGTGGTTACTGTAAAAATATATGCAAATTTATATACGCAATGATATAACATGTAAAACAAGATGTTAAGGATTTAGAGGCAGATGAAACACATTTTATAGAATATTTAACTCCATTTTATGCCATTCAATGCAGCATGGTAATACACTTTAAATCTTAGTAACATTTTTTGTATTTTGCATAAATAGCTACTACATATCTTTTACATGTAAATTAAGTTTAATCCCTGCGTGAAAAGTTTTGCATCTTTCTAATATACTTTTTTATTTTTTTTTAAATCACCATATTCAGAATATCTTCTTGTTGCCAATGGTCTTGTTAATAGCCAGAGGCTGAAACCCCACGTAGGGACAGATTGGAATTAGAAATCTGTCCGGACAGGAGAGAGATTTACTTTGCTGTTCTGTGTAGCTCACAGTGTTGTGTAAATGAGCACTTCTCCATGAGGAAAAAAATCATTGTCTGATGCCACCAATCTAGGGTAGCTAATCAATCATGTCAATTTCTGGCTCTTTAAAGGGACTCTGTCAGCATAGAAAGACTATTCAAAGCAATCATGGCATGGTCAAAAATGTAGGTGCACCGTCCCACCTGCTTGTTTTCTACTGTCCCCTCTTCTTTGATTGACAGCTCTGGCTTCAAAAAGCTAGAAAAGGGAGATTGATAGAAAACCAACAGGTAGGAAGGTTCCTAACTGTTTGACCATGCCATGATGCTCTAAGTGCCTGTACTTGGTTTGGACAGTCATTCTGTGCTGACACAGTAACTTTACCAAGCCTTGCAATATGGCTAAGGATATTATATCTAAACCACAACAAATGAAATAACATAAACCACAAACTTTTGTTCTAGAGTTCATTCCCCAATGACTATTTTTCTCATTCTGCAACAGATTCCACTATTTTTTTAAGAAAAAAGTTCACTGTGCAAATCTATTCTTTTGTCAAAAACCTGAACCCTGGTGGACGCCTGCTGGATCTTAGGATTTGTCACGGGCACGACTCAAGTACCCGAGTATAATGGAAGTCAATGGAGAACTCACATTTTTCCGGGACATCTTCCAGAAAAATGCTCTAGTCCTCCATTGACTTATACTCGGGTACTCAAGTCGAGCCCATCGAAGTGTCCAACTGCTCATTACAAGTATCCAGCACCTGAGCATAGTAGTTCTCACTCATCACTAATGTTAAGCCACACTGTTTCTTATCTTCAGATTTAGGGTACAGATCCACTTGCATATGACTTGTGCGAGTCTCGCATCGGTATCACCTGGCGCGGCTGCACACTCTCCTGACAGGAGCCAGTCAGTTGCATGTATTTCTATGCGGCTGAGATGCTCGAAAGCATCAGGCCTGGTGATACCAATGTGAGACTCGCATGAGTCATACGCAAGTGGAACTCCGGCCTTAGACCTAGCCTATTATGCTGTCCCCCACCTAAAGATTTGATGACAGTAATATTTCGTACATAGATTACCATTTATCTAAAATATATCTGCTACTGTACATTGCCCAAATTACTACTATAAAAATCCTCTCCTCACAGCAGAGTGGGTAAATATCAGTTTGTTTTGGTTGGCAAAAGTAGGTCATATTTAGCTGCTTGCCAGGAATATATGTTATTTTCTGGAAAGCTTTCTGAGTTTTGCATAAATTCTGGAGGCTTTGATAAATAAATAAACTCCATCTTCAATGTTATGAATGTTCATCATACAGTAAAAGTGTGCTTAAAATTCAATCAATTAGGGATTTTTTTTGTCATATTTTCATAAAATTTGATTTTTTAGTGATTTTTCTTTAGTGATTTCTTTTTTTGGAAAAAGTTGAAATCATAGATCAATTGTTCACTTCAGCCCTTAAAGGGATTTTCCAGGCTTAAGGTATTGATAACCTATTATCATGAGATGTCACCAATATGAGTTCCATGGGGATTCCACACCTGGCAGCCCAATTGATCAGTGGTGATCATATGTAAACAGCACAAGTCCGTTCACTTTGTAATGGTTGTTCTCGGTTACTGCAGCTCATCTCCTACTCATTGCAGTGGAAGCTGAGTTACAACAACCACTACACAGTGTATAGAAACTGTGCTGTTTGACTCTGCTCATTGAAACAGCTGATTGGTTGGTTTGCCGGGTATTGAACCCTTACAAATCTGATATTGCCAACAGTCATAAATATAGCAAGCCTGGAAACTTGGGGTTGTTTACTAGTTTTATATTGCTGACGTAAACTTCAGAGAGGTCATCAATATAAGATGAACGGTGATCTAACACCCGGCACCACAGCCCATCAGCTCTTCTTAGCTTCAGTAGTAGTCAGATCTAAGCAGTGAACAAAGTTGAAGAGCACAGCTCCAATAGAAGAAAACATGAGCTTATCTGCATTAACTTGCAGTAGCCACAAGTCAGTGTATAAAGCTATGGTCTTCTGTATCATGCTCTGTTTACATCAAACTGTAAGGGGGTACAAGGCTCTGCCACCACCGCAGAGGTGACATACTATGTATAGATATGTACTTGTGTTTAGTAAAATCATTATAGTATGTTGTGTGGCCACCAGGTAGCAGCATGGCCCAAGTGACCGCTTCCCTGAAGCTCCTTGGTTAGAAAGGGGTTAGTTTCCGAGAGGTTTGCAGGTTATAAAAGGGGCAAGTAAGAAGAAGAGGGCAGGAGAGTCACCAGGAAAGAGCTAATAAGAAGAAGCCCACAATATCGATTAGACCTGATCCTCTGGATCAAACTCACTTAGGGTCCTGAAGCAAAAGGGCTGAAAATAACCACGTCCTTCTGTGGGGGTAGTAGTCCAGATGGTGTGAATGGCGGCTGTACCCTGGAAAGAATTCCTAACGATTTCCCCTCAGCAAGCTGACGGTCAGTGTCTCCCTACAAATAGGATGGGTGCCAACATGTGTGCAGAGGACGAACCTGCCACGGATGGCAAAGTCAGAGCAGGGGATGAGGGGCCTAGCGGTGCTTACTGAGACCCAGGTGCCAGGGGAGTGGTTAGCCAGAAATTGCAAGAAAAAGTGGAAACTGGAGGGAACCCCACTGGCATTGACATTGTAAAGACGTTATCAAGTAAAGTTGCAAAGTTTGGAAAGAAACCCCTTTTTTCCAAATGATTGACTCTGCGGATGAATGAACTGGTGCATGTTTTACACTGGCATGGTGACCGGGGCTCAAGGGGATAATGTCTTGCTGCGCTGCGGCCTAGTATCCCCTGTGAAGTTAACGACTACAGCCCTCTCTAGCCACCCGAACAAAACTGCTGCTGGATGTGATAACGACTGATTGGTAGGGGTGATGTGTGTCAGACCCCCACTGATTTTTACATAGATGACAATAACTAAGGATGGATCATCAATATAAGTGTAATAGTAAGCCCTTTTAATTATAACTTACATGGTAACCTAAAAAATGTTATATGTATGGACAAAGGGTGATATAGGAAGAGGGATAACCTTAGAAAATTTGTGTATATAGGGACCATGGCTGGATGTGTTGAGTTTGCCATCTAGTGTCCTATTAAGAGACAGGATTTTGCAATTATTGATGTCTTGAGTGGTGGGCGCCATGTACCATTCTAAGAGATAAAGATTTAAAAATTGATAACAGGTATATCGTTATAATAGTTACGTGACGGCTATTCTTTTCTACATTCTTGCGATTTGTAAAAAGGTAGCAATTAGTATCTCTTCAGGCGTTAGGAGAGGGCGGGGGGTTGAAATTCATTAAGAGTTGAGAAGGAAGACAAGCAAATTGCATACTTTTGGAAAATATAAATTTTATTAAACATATGGATGTTACATACCAATATATTGTAATATGTGATGGTATGAAAATATGAAAGCACTATTACTTGTTTACATTCTATATGTTTTATGGGCATTTTTTGTATTTTGATCTCTATATTTAATAAAAATGAGCTAATAAAAAAAAATAACATTGGTTCTAGAATGAGCACCTCTACATCAGGTATTACCTGTAATTTCAGCTTTTTCTCTAAGCTTCAGTTTCAAATACAAAAATCCAAATGCCGACTTTTAATGCATAAAATGAATGATGCTTACAAAAAATGGCGACTAAAACCAATATAGTATTACAATTACTGGGAAAATAACAGATGTACTCTTCTGTTTTACTAACTCTCTCTTTACAGAGCTAATACTGTCTATTGGAGATTATGTTGGTCTCATTCTGTATATAGGGGGCTAATACTGCCTACAAGGGACTATTTTGTGGTTTGTGCTGTATATAGGGAGCTATGAATGGGCTCATACTGTATATAGGGGAGCTTTGTGTGGGCTTATGCTGTATATAGGTGGCTGTATGTGGTCTCATGCTGTAAATAGGGAAATGTGTATGGTCTCATGTAGTATATAGGGGCAGTGTGTGGCTCATGATGTATATAAAGGGTTGTATATGGGCTCATATGTTATATAGAGGGCTATGTGGGGGTTCATCCTTTATATAGGGGGATGGGTGTGAGGTCATGCTATATATTGAAGGGATGTGTGGGCTCATTCTGTATATACTGGGGCTGTGTGTGGCCTCATGCTGTATATATGAGATCTGTGTGTGAGTTCATTCTGTATATAGGAGGGCTGTGTGTGAGATCATGTTGTATATAGTAGGGCTGTGTATGGGTTCATGCTGTATATAGAAGATCTGTGTTTGGGCTCATGCTGTATATAGGTGGACTGTGTGTGGATCATACTTTATATAAGGCGCACTGTGGGGATCATAATTTAAATAGGGGGCTTTGGTAGGGATCATACTGCATATAGTATGGCTGTGTTCAGATCATACTGTATATAGGGGGACTGTGTGGTGATCATACTATATATAAGAGGGCTGTGTGAGGATCATACTGTATTATCAGGCTGGGAAAACCCATGGCTATTCAAGTGTGGGGAAGTCTTTATTCAAATTAATTATTTTTTTTCATGTGTGTGTGCGTATATATATGTGTGTGTGTGTGTGTGTGTGTGTGTGTGTTATTTAACTGTACACTTATCAGGTTAGTAATGAGGGTGTTGGATAAATAACTCTCCCTTACTAACTCCTGGGCTTGATGCCAGTTGTCAATGCACAGCTGACAAGCCCAAAAGTATTAACCCGACTGCCAGCACACCAGGGTAATCGGAAGAGCTGGGCAAAGTGCCATAATTGACACATCTAAAGTAGGCGCGACTTCTGGGATGGCTGCGGCTGTTATTTTTAGGCTGGGAAGGGCCAAATATCCATGGACCTTAAAAAAAAAAGCATGGGATCCTCTCAATTTTTAATAAGCAGCAACGGTAGAGCAGACAGCTTTACCTGCACTGGTTATCAAAAAATAAGGGTGACTTCAGGTAATTTTCTTCAACAAACTTTATTCAGCATATTCGAACAGTACCCAAACTCCAAACTCGAACACCAGGTGTTCAGTATGAACCTCTAACTTTACCGTTCGGGTTCGCTCATCCCTAACTATATTTTATTGTGAAACTCAAAAATCTTGGTGAAAAACAATGAATGCAACTTTTCAACTGATACAATGCTTATCAAGTGGATCACATTTATATAAACTTTGTGGCCACAACCCACCCCTCAGCCCAAGAAGCTGTTCTGAGGATGTGATTTTAATATCTATTATAGCACCATTTGGTTAGAACCACATATTTTTTTTTTACTGTGCAGCGCTACTTTTGAGTCCAATAAGCATTCTCATCCATATTCACGGCTTTCCGCTTCCACCACCATCTGTGATTGACTGCCATTGGACCATGCCCCCACCCTCTGAGACAGCATCTGTGATTGGTTGGAATCACACATGTGTCCTTATACTGGTGATAAGTAAGTAAATAAATTAAATAAATAAATAAAACATTTAGCATAGGGTTCCCCCATACTATGATGTCAGCACAGATAAAGCCCACGGCTACAGGCTACAACCCCCAGCCATGCAGTTATCTTGGCTGTGCATCAAAATAAGAGGAACAGAAGCTTTTTTTTTTTTAAATATTTAAATAAATAGTTTCAAAAATCGGCATGCGGTCCCCCTAAAATTTGATACCCAGCTAAGATAAAGCCTGACAGCTTGGGGCTGCTATTCTCACACTGGGGAGACCCATAGTTATTGGGAGCTCCCCAGCTTAAAAATATCAGCCTGCAGCCACCCAGAATTGCCCCATCCATTAGATGCGACAAGTCCGACACTTTGCCTGGCTCTTCCCGATTGCCCTGGTGTTGTGGCAATTGGGGTCATAAGGGGTTAATAACAGCTCCCAGCTGCCACTAAGCCCTGGATTTGTGATAGGAGGAGACTGAGACCCCCCCCATCACTAATCCTATAAGTAAAAAGAAATAAACACAAACACAACAAAATAATCTTTTATTTTAAATACACCGTCATTCACCAATTTATTAACCCGCACAACACCAAGGTCTGATGTAATCCATACTACAAGGTCCCACAACAATGCCAGCTCTGCTACATCTGAATTCACAGCACATACCATAGAGTATGACTGCCCACTGTGAGCTTAGGCAGAGACTGAGAGACACGATTAGTGGTGACATCACTCAAGTTATTTGTGGTCACAGTGGGAGGCTGCACCTGTGATCGCAGGTAACCTAACCTAATGGGACCTCAATGAACTTTCACTGAGTTCACAGACCTGCATCTCATGGCAGAAAACTGCGTTTTTTTGCCAAGAGATACAAATATGGTGCTAAAAGCTTTACACCACATTCCTGCACCCAATCTTCACCTCCTGACAAAAAAAACAACATTTTTTTTTTTTGCCAGGAGATGTAGATTGGGTTCAGGAATATGATGTAAAAATTTCAGCACCAAAATGTATCTCGTGGCAAAAAAAATGCTATTGTGATGCCATTTCAGTGCAGTTTTCTTCCAGGAGGTGCACATTTGGTGCTGAAATCTGGTGCAGACACTTCAGCAACAAATGTGCACCTCCTGGAAGAAAACTGGACCAAAACCATTTTCCTGCATTTTGTTGCCAAAACATGTAGATTTAGTGCTGAAATGTTTACACCATATTCCTACAACCAAGTTACAGCACCTGGCAAAACAAATTGCATCACTACTGCATAATACCGAATGTGGTAGAGATGCAGGTTTTTTTTGCCAGGAGGTGTAGATTGGATGCAAGAATATGGTTTTAAAATTTTAGCACCAAATCTGCATATATTAGCAAAATAAACCTGCAGTTTTCAGCCAGGAGATGCAGGAGGGCCATGGGAACCTCCCGCTGAGACCGCAAATAACCTGAGTAACATCACGTCACCGCTGATCACGTGGCTCACTTAGTCTCTGCCCGAACCTCATAGCATTCGGTCATCTTCCATGATCGCACACTGTGTCATCAGTAATGTATCAGAGCTGGTGCATCATGGAACCTCGAGTGAATTATGTTGGACATGGGTGTTTTTGTAGTCAATAAAGTGGTAAAAGAGTGTTTTTTTTGTCTTTTAATTCAAATAAAGGATTTTTTTCGGTTTGTGTTTATTTACTTTCACTTACGGATTAGTAATAGGGGTGGTATCTCATAGACCCTTCCCATCACTAATCTAGGACTTAGTGGCAGCTGTAGGGTGTTATTAACTCTTTAATACCCCAATTGCCACTTCACCAGGGCAATCTGGAAGAGCCAGGTAAAGTTCTGGGACTGTTGCATCTAATGGATGCGGCAATTCTGAGCAGTTGCAGGCTGAGAATACTAGTCCCCAGCTATCGGGCTTTATCTTGGCTGAGTATCAAAATTTTGGTGGACTGCACGCCAATTTTTTTTTTTTTAATTATTTGTTTAAATAATTATTTACTTATCACCGGTCTAAGGACACAGAGAGTGTGTGTGTGTTTCCAACCAATCAAAGATGCTGTCTCAGAGGATGGGGGCATGGTCCAACGGCAGCCAATCAGAGACACCTGTGAAAGGGGAAATCAGTGAATATGGATGGGGGATAATTATCAGACCCGGAAGTAGTGCTGTACGGTTTTAATTCTTTTTATTTTCTTTCTTTTACAGCCCCCTATACCATTTTTCAACACATCACTTTTTGCTTTCCATTCAATTTAATTGGTTAGGCTAGGAACGCTAACTCAGGTGGGATCGACAATCCTTAACCGATCCAATCCTTGGCAAGATCGCTCATCTCTACTCATTGTTGCTATTTTTGTCCACGTGGCAATAAAGTAAAAAATAAAGATTACTTAATTTAGATGCATTTCCTTTTTGATAAAATGATTCCAGTTGTTAAATAGTTTTGTATGTAATATATTTCCTCATTTTTAGATATTTATTGGTGAAGTAGCGACATACTTTATAAAGTCTACGAGAGACAACCTCATTACACAAGAAAAGATGATTCTGACTGGAGAATGCTGTTACTTGAATCCTCTAATTCGACGAATCATAAGATTTATAGGTAAGGTGTATTATTGAATATTTTATCTTTTTCTAACGGTCTTCCTATAAACAGGAGTGATTTTTCTGGTGTTTGGTTTATGCACTAACCAATTGAACCAACTAAGGTTGTATAGATAGTCTTAGAAATAATACTCTTATAGATCCTGATCAAATCGATTTAATAGGGATCAAATTTGAGCAGAATTTTATAAACTTCACCGATGTCGGCAAACTCAAACAATTTGTGTTTCGATTGCGTAAATTGCTAATAAAATGCCCACTCCCATTTTACCCATTGCAGGAGATTGCATCAGCCACAGAAGGTTGCTCAGTGGTTAGCACTGCAGTCTTGCGGTGCTGGGGTCCTGGGTTCGAATCCCACCAAGGACAACATCTGCAAGGAGTTTCTATGTTCTCCCCGTGTTTATATGGGTTTCTTTCAGGTTCTCCGGTTTCCTCCCACACTCCAAAGACATGCAGATAGGGATATTTAGATTGTGAGCCCCAATAGGGACAGTGTTCCTGATGTATGAAAAGCGCTGCGGAATATTTTAGCGCTATATAAAAATAAAAATTTATATATTTTATTTAAGGTTGACATGACTTATTACACAAATGTGCAGGTTTCCCCATAATGCCTTGCAATTATCACATCACATGATATATCACAATCAATTAGGAGATACTATTTGAGTGTGTATAAAAGTCTAAGCAGTGAATGCAAAAGAAGATGAAAAAGGAGATTTTGTCATAGTATGAGTTTGTCAGAACTCACAGTTCAACAACAGAGGTAGGAAGAGAATGCTGTTAAACATTAGACCTATGCTCCAGACACATATGTCTGCTATAAAAGATGTGGCTGAGAAAATTAGTGTAGTAGTCTGTGAATAAGGCAATCGTGTCACTTTGCATGGCTTGGTGCTCGCCGGACAGGCGCGTCTCATCTGTATAGAAATATGCTGCTGATCCGCTCATGTTATGAGAGTGTGTGGCCATGCCGGGTGATGCGAGACTCGTGCTAGTCACGCACGATTAACTCGGAAGTATGACTCTGTTCTAATACAGATATTAAATTGATTGGGGAAGTAAAAGGAGTGGTCACGGCAGCAGTGCCAGACTCAGTGTGATTGATCAGTGATAATAGTGGAAGTGACATCTGTCTTGCTGCACTTGAATTGCAATGATACATTTTTTTTTTCATTCTTCATTAACTAGAAAGCAGAAGCAAGACAACACAATAGTTAAAAAAAATGTCTGAAATCAGCGTTACAAGTGACTGTACTGAGTTTTTGCATTATTTGTGTAATCACTTTGATCAAGGGAGGAACAATAGCTTTTTAAAAGTACAAAATAAATTCCTCAAAAATCAGAATTTAACTATGACTTTATAGCTCACAAAGAATGTATGTCGCAAGCAATTTATTTTGCACATCTGTTTAGCTAGTAAAAAGTACATAAACTGCTCACATAGGACATAAATTCAAGAAACTGTCACAAAGAAGGAAACAGCCTTACCAACTCCAGTCCAGATTAGGCAGCGCTCACATTAGCGGTATTTTGCCGCAGGGCCAGATCCGTTACAAATGCGTTTCAGCTCCATTAATTTAATATGGAATCGCGGCAACATGCGGTCACATGCGGTTGCGTGCATCACATCCTGCCGTGACTCCATTGGAGGAAAATTGAGCTGAAACGCATTTGTACTGGATCCAGCCCTGCGGCAAAATACCGCTGATGTGAGCAGCGCGTTACTAAAGCACTAGCAGAATACAGCAAAACCCCATAAAGGTGGGGACAGCACATGTGTAAAATGCTAATAAAACAAACCACTCAAAAACCTGCTAATTCATGGAGGGGGTGATTGCCTAGTATTATAAATGCACGCAGATGAGGCTTGCATAGGGCGTTAGTCACACAGTGTGATGCAGATTGTTTGGCTTACAGGTTACTGAGGAGACCCAATACTATTAGATCAGGCGGGCTTCCCAGCACTTCATAAGTGCACCCCACAAAGACATGCACCCCAGTTCACCCAACCAACACTAAAGAGACTAACTGCATAAAATGGAAAAATGTGTAAATGTGTAATAAAGAGATGAAAAAATGATCTATAAAATATATGAATTATTACTCAAAATTGACAGCTATACATGCCAAACGAATACAGGTTCTGGCTTTTTCATTGTGTAGCTACCTAACATTTCTTATGTAATTTTTAGGAAAGGAGTTGCATTTTTTGCTGGTGCAGTTTGACAAGTATACATGCCACATCTATACTGCTGCCTGCTGCCATAGTTTGCTTTCCTTACCTCTACCTACCTAGCACTGGGTTCACATGTTCTGTAGTCATCCTTTTTTCATGGATCCTTTATAGATCTGTTTTCAAAAATGTTGAGCAAACATAACTTTTTTGTCCGTTGTTAAACAATGGATTACGGCCGGATCCATTTTAACATGTGGAGTCTATGGACAATGCAACCGTTAATGGATTGCTATTTATCGTCCATCTGTAATGGATCGGTTAAGAAAACAATGGAACTGTTACAAATGCAAGTACAACGGATCGCTAAATAGCAATCAATTAACCTATCCATTGTCCATAGACTCCCATAATAAAAAAACGGATCTGGCAGAAATAAGTTCCCCAACGGATCCATTCAAGCGGATGACTACAGGACATGTGAACATAGCTTTATTGTGTCTTTTTTTGCAAAGGTTGAATAACTGGGTGGAAAAGATTGTCAAAAGTTAATTGTAGTATTCTTAAAAAATGTATGGTAAAAGACAAAATGGGCATGTGGCAAGAGGAAGGGAGAACGTGGTTACTTATCTCTTGTCCATTTTTTTAGGGGAACAACCACTGCTTGTTGGGAGGAGACTGGTCCTGGATACTGCCATCCAGATCCACAATTATTTAGATACAAAATAACAGACTCTTATCCCCTAACAGTCAAGCGAAACAAACTTCCAGGTCTTCATTGAATATTGTGAAAAAGACTCATAGACCAGTACTGATATAATCAAATTCACACTCAGCCCCTCAGAAAATACGGTGCAACAGACCCCCATCTCCTCTATGTATACAATGTAACCACTGGCGTACATAGAGAGTAGAGGGCCTCTGTGCAAGACCCATATATGGGACCTTTGTAGCCCAAGAGCTCATCAAAAGTCACAATTTCATCTACTTTGGAGGTAGAAATGGGCCCCTTACCTCTTGGACTCTGTGCTGCTGCACAGCTTGCACAAATGATCAATAGGGGTTATGTGTTTTGGCCCTCCATCGATTTCATAGCAATTACTGGTTCATAAAATAGTATTACAGTGTCATGTCTAATACATCATTACAATCAGTATTTTATAATTACCACTATGAAGGAAATCACAGTGGTAATTGACATGTGACAGCCACATCCTGGGAAGGAGGCAATAAGACGGAGGTGTCCCTATTTGTAACCACGTACAAGCAATAACCCCCTATGGTCCAGACAACTCAAAGCAGCTATCAGGTATAATTTATCACGGAATCTCTCTACCTGAGATTACCATTCTAAGAGATTACCACCCCCAGAAAAGGATTGGGGCTATACAATATTAAGGTTGCAACATAAACAAATAAGACCATTTCATTGGGGATTCCCTACAAAATATGCCATTGAAGGACACGCTCTTCATTTCTCATTATCTGTTATGGAGCGACTATGCATGATAAAGGCCCTGTGAGTCCGAAACGTCCTCTTCTGGTTGCCATAAAATATAATTCACAAGTTTTTTTGCAAAGAAAACTCGGTTTTGTCTCATTAAATAAGAAATGAGACTGCAGTGTTGTTCTATAGACATTGGTGGCATCATGACGCAATCACAGGGAGCCAATGGGTGGCCATGACAGTGTGGGGTCAGATGATGATCCCTGTCGCTGCTATGATGTGTTTCCTGTGAATGGTGGCAGAGTGCTGGCATTCACAGCAGAGCAGCATTTCTGCTAACCAGAGCGATGGTGAATACACATAGTACTCTAGGGGTCTGTGCTTTGCCAATATTTGCTGTATGTCTTAAATGAAATGCTCTTGATGTGTCCCTGCTTTATTGAAAGCTCTTTGAGTGCAATCTGGGCATTCAGGTGATAATATATCTCTGATAATAAATGCAGTGTATATTAGCTTTTCAGCAGAGGTAACCATTCTAATGCAATGATACTCACATCTTAAGAATGTAATTAACCAAACAGCTCAACCACCACAGAAATTGAAAAAGACAATTGGACCAGGAGCATCTGATTGAATATCTAATTATATGTCATTCTGTTTCATCTCCCTACACGTGAGCATTGCCTTTCTGCTATAATTAGGTGAAATGCTTTGATGATTTCATTGATTGTCATTTGGAAATGTGCTAGTATTACTAGACAGTGCAGTAAGTTGGAATCTATAAAGGAGAGTCTCCGTCATTCTGTATTTAGGCGAAGGTGTGTGCTGCACATATACACTACAAAATATAATATCATTATGATAAACAATATAGCTCAATGTTATGTAATTAATGGAAAACAGTAACAGGGTTATTTGCAGAAACAATATCACTTTTGTGGGCTTTTTTCACATTAATTAGTTTTATATTGACATAACAGAAAAATAATATGTATGTATTTTTACAGAATACACAATAATGGCTGAACTCCAGTTTAAACCTCAAATCATTGTTCAATGTCCTATGGACAATGGGGGCCCACATCTTCTCTATCAGTTAGGGTGGCAATGTACAGCGTATAGACAGCCCCATGACCAGCTGAGGGAGGATTCTCCGGTCGTGATGTCTGTGTTACCAAACCCTTAATATATGTAAATAAACACACGGACTGCATGCGACTTGGTTCAAATGGGCAAAGCAGCCTTTTTATTGCCTATTATTTACATACTAAAACCTTGGGGACGCCGTCCAACGGGCGACCCCAACCAACAACATAAAGGTAACAATAGACAGTACAATTCAACATGACCCCCCACGGGGCTGGCCCAGTCCATGAACTACTACTCCCCCTATCCCTGGCCGCAACACACCGACCCAGGGATGAGGTACCAATCACCCACGGATTGATACCCCACACTTTAGCAGAACCCCGTGCCTGCAACATCCCGGAACCGAGAGCCACCATACCAAGACGATGACTCCTGGTCCAGTTACCAATCACTTCCAAACCTCTGGACCAGACCTACCCCCCGCTGCTGTGACAAATAACAATCCCAACTTCCAAACATCGTCACCAAACTACAACACAAGGGAGGGTTGGCGGGGTTCCTTTGGCGTCCGGAAGTCAAGAGTAGGTAACCCCTTAATGCATCTAAACTAACCCTTTCCCTACTCCTCCTCTTCCTCCCCAGCTATACCACCCACTAATGCCATATTTGGCATCCCTGCACATACTGTCCCTATTAACCCCATCACTCCTTCACCTTCCCCCTTGTCATGTCGCCCCTCCACCCCAGGGGGTTCCATGGCTGCATGCCCAACGCCCATAAATCTGAACCGATGTCGTTGAGATGCACACCATCCCCCTCCGAAACTGCTAATTTGGTGACTTCAACTCCCTGTGCCTCACCACAATCCCACCATTCCTGGTCACAAACCGCGCCACCACCCGATTCACCTGAGCCCTGGCCTTGTTAACCTTGTCTACCGACCGAGCCCCCCTCCACGAAAACCTGGCCATTATGTTGGACCACACAACAATCAATCCCGGGTACTGCTTCTACAATCGCAGCAAGTCAATTTTGGTATTCCGTATTAAATCCCGCGATGCCTGAACACCCAAATCATTACCTCCCACATGTAACACCAGCACATCCGGAGGCCTTTCCATCTTACAAGAAAACCGAAATTCCGGAACCACCCTGCACCACTCCATGCCCCAGACGCCGATCCACCGAACAGCCGCCTGCGCACGATCCAGACCCAGCTGCCGACCGTTCGGGCGAGTCTCAGCCAGACGGGCACCCCAAAAGAGGAAGGAATGCCCCAAAATCCATATCAGACACACCCCTACAACAAAGTGAAACAAAACAAAACAAGATTATAATATCAATAAAACAAAAACTCATCATTTCCCTCTTTTTTTTCTATATATATACTTATTCAAAACCGTCGGTCCTCATTCACTTAACTCCAATCTACCGTACTGTTACAACAACTGCGATCGCACATACTGCCGAAAACAAGAGGATTCCCACCTGCCAATGGGCTTCACCACCTCATCTACAAGCCCCCACCGAGAGGCCTCTGTAGCTGCACCAATCCAGAAGGAATGCGACCCGAAATCCTCCGGGCTCTCCCCCACCCCACGTAAACTCTTCAGCAGAACCACCACAAACTGATATCTCAACAAGAAAGACCCATCCATATGCCGCAAAAACGCTCCAGGTAGGCCCCCCCCCTCACGGTCAAAAATCTCTCCACTAAACGCATCGGGCACAATTCCTCCCCTGGAACCGCGTATAACACAACCAACCTACCGCGACCCAACTGATCCGTTTTCAACCAGTGAATCCGGCCGTCACCTGTCTACTGCCGACACGCACTTCCTCGAGCATCAGACCACCACCCATCACCCTGGACGGGCTTACCAGCTCTCCGATCCGGAAATCCCCATAAAGGCAAGGCCGAAAGCCGTCGTAAACAAAACCATCTCATAAGCCAACGCACAAATGCCACTCAGGCCACCCACCAACCTTCTCAACAAACCAAACGATATAGGTCGCCTCTCATCCCTTTCCCATACACCGCGGCGAAAACCCTTCAAAGCCTGCCGAACCTGAAAATCCTGTGAAACATCCCGCTCCCCTCTCATCTTTAACCAAAACGCAACCGCCGCCACCCGATGAGCCACGGCCGAAGCCGATTGTCCCACCGAGAAATCATTACTCACCACCGTCAATAACGCCACCAAATGATCCACCCTCTCCCCCTCAAACATCGATTCCAACAACATCTCCCATTCAGCCCACACCTTGGCATAACTGCATCAAGTCACCTCGGTCACCGAATTCTGGATCAAGTCCGAGATCACAGCCTCACCAGATTCCACAATTCCTCTGGACACTCCACTCCGACCTCATCCACCCATGGCATCTGCGCCCGAAACCTGCTGAACTGAAAACGAGGCAAAGCGTCAGCCACCCCATTGTCAACTCCTGGAAGATGCTTCACCACCACCTGTACATTCTGCTGCAGACATCTCAACACCAAATGCCGCAAATACGCCAATACCGACTCTGATTTTGCAGACAAATTGTTAATGGAATGCACCACTGCCTGGTTATCACAATGGAAGCACACCTGCCTCTCGGAAAACTGTAACCCCCATAACTCAACCGCCACTACTATGGGAAACAATTCAAGCAGAGCCAAATTCCTAACCAGCCCGTTCTCACGCCACTCCTCTGGCCATTCACCCTCACACCAGTGACCCCTAAAGACCGCCCCAGACCCGGCCGACCCAGCCGCATCCGTGTACAGCTGCAACGCCCCATTAGACGCCACCTTCTCCATCACCAACGCCCGGCCATTAAAACACTGCAAGAAAATATCCCAAACCTGAAGATCTTGCTTGATTGCCCTTGTGATTCGCACAAAATGAGCCGATGACTTCACACCTGCTGTAGCCGTCGCCAACCGTCTCGCAAATACTCTCTCCATTGGCATAATCCTGCAAGCGAAATTCAATTTACCCAGCAAGGACTGCACCACTTTAAGCCGCACCTTCTTTGCCGCTTTCACCCCTTCCACCGCAGCCCCCAAATCACGAACCTTCTCCTCCGGCAACCCACATTCCACAGCCATGGAATCAATCTCAATCCCTAGAAAATGCATTACCGGCGCCAGGCCTTCCGTCTTGTCTGGTGCCAAAGGAATTTCGAAGTTGCTCGCAACTTTTTGCAACGAAAATAGCAACCCTGCACAAACCATCAAACCCACCGGCCTGACACAAAAGATATCGTCCAAATAATGAATAATGAACGTAAGCCCGGACACATCCTGCACCACCCACTCTACAAATTAACTAAACGTTTCAAAATAAGAGCATGAAATTGAACAGCCCATAGGCAAACAGCGATCAACATAATTGCCATCCCACCAGCAACCCAATAAATGATGACTATCCGGATGAACCGGTAATAACCGAAACACCGCCTCCACATCTGCCTTCACCATCAATGCTCCCCGACCCGCTGCCCTGACCAAGTCCAACGCTTTGTCAAATGACACATAGTACACCGCCGACAGTTCTGGCACAATGCCATCATTCACCGACACCCCCTCCAGGTAAGATAAATGATGAATAAGCCGAAATTTGTTCCGCTCCTTCTTCGGCACAACCCCCAGCGGCAAAACCACCAATCTAAACACGATGGGGCATCATAAGAGCCACCCATCCTACCCAGCTCCACCTCCTTTTCCAGCTTCTCAACTACCACCGCCGCATGTTCACTAGCAGAACGCAAATTTTGATACGGCGGAATTGATGAACTAACAACCGACGGGATACGAAAACCGTCAGAAAAACCAAACCATAACAACGCTGCCGACTCCCCGTCCGGATACCTATTTAAAAACCGAGCTATCACTTCTACCTTCACCGGCGTCCTCCCTCTTAGGCCTCTGCCACACTCACGTGCCTCTGGTATGTGTTTTGCAGTTTTTTCATGTACCGGAGGCACGTACACACGTGGACATATGATTTCATAATTGTTTGGACACACGTAAGTATTTTGGAACGGAACGTGTGTCCATTCCGTACTTACGTGTGTCCGTATGTTTCTCATTCTGACATGTCCACGTATTCTCTGGCAGCACCGGTGTCACACGGCCCGCCCCCGTACCACACGGATGTAGTGTGGATGCGGTCCCGTGTGACACGCGCCAGAGAAAATGCATGTGTCAGAGAACAAAAAAACAAACCTTTACTCACCTTCTCCTGTCTCTGCCGCTGCTGTCACTTGCTGCCGACCGCCGCTCATTATGCTCATTTAATATTCACTTCACTGTGGCCAGCAGCAGCAGCAGCGGGGAGTCGGCAGGGCTGGAGACCGAAGATCAGCACCACGGACAGCAGGAAGGACCACGTGAGTATGTAAATTACCGGTTCTCCGTGTGTTATCGTGGATAGCACACGGAGAACACACGTGGCCCTCACATACCGGAGACACGTACTTACCTAAAGCAACACGGAGGGAAAATTCGTGTCTCGTGGCATGTGCGTGATTTTCACGTGAGTGTGGCAGAGGCCTTACCAGCCCCGTTCCCAGCCTTTCCTTTCCCTTTCTTAAAGCATTTGGACAGACTGTGTCCCCCTCCACATCCCGAGCATTCATGCGTAAAGCGACAGGTAGCTCCAAACCTGCACTGCCCCTCATTGTACTGCCAACAGAAACCTTTCTTTTGGCTTGCCGGGGACCCGGCACCCGGTCCCCTGGCACCCCCCCTGAAAGGGCTGAGTCGGCGCCGACATCAGCCGCATCCATAAGGAGAAATCCTTATGGTCCCACCGCATACCCGGCCGCAACGCCTTCCTCTGCCTAAATTGCTTGTCATAGCGCAGCCATGCCAACCCGCCGTAAACCTGATAGGCCTCTCCTATCGCATCCATATAGCCAAACAAAGCTGAACAATGCTCCGGCTCCTTTTTCCCAATAACACTTGCCAAGATTGCAAACACCTGCAGCCAGTTTGCAAAAGTCCGAGGAATAAGCCTATAACGGCGTTTTTCCTCTTCGTCCTTCTCCTTCTTGGAGTCGCTCGGCTTGACCCTATCTACATTAAATTTTTCCAGGGGCAGCAGTGAAAATATCTCCACATATTCCCCTTTCCAAATCTTGTCCCTCACCTCCTTTTTTAAATGTGCCCCCAATGGGCCCTCAAAACATACATATACCTTGCTTTTTGCCCTATCGTCTAGCCGCACCACTTCTTCCTCCTTCTCCTTCTCTTTTTCCTTCGCACCCCCGGCCGCTCTCATCGTCTCACCCCCGCACCCCGCCTGCACACCCACTCCCACCCGCCGTTGCAGTACCCTGACCTGCCGTCCGCACCCATGCCGCCGCCAGTGCCCCCCCCCTGCTGCCCCAGAAGCCCCCGCCAACCCCTGCAACAGCCCCAACAATTTGCTCCACACTGCCGATCCCCCGGGCACTGCCGTATCCGCAGCCACCCCCCCAGAACACCCCGCCTGCACAAACTCTGCCGACACCGCAGCTGTCTCACCCAACCACGGCTCGGCATCCCCCGGAACTGCCGCTGTCCTCTGTCCTCCATCCGTCTGAATTGTCTGACAACCTGATGTCCTCTTCCTCCTCCTTGCCGCTGTCACCATCTTCCATCCGAGATCCGGGAGGCACCTCCGCAGCACCTCCCCCACCACGGCCACCCATCTGGGCCGCCGCGTGGGCAAATTCGTCCCTGCTCCGTCACTTGTCCCGCGGTGACAGCCCAGGAGACCGTCCTGTCCCCCGTGCTGGCACCCCGGGTCTCGACCTCTTCCGATTGCGCCCTCCCCCTTGCCAATTGCCAGGGGGCTCCGAACGCAGTCTCACAGATGACCACATCTGGATCCCAACCGCCACCACCTCTGGCCCTCCAGGGCCACCGCAGGCCTCCTGCCGCTGGGTCCTCACTCCCCCATGGGAGACCACTGCTACCAGGGGCTGCACAGCAGATCTGAGTGACCAAGCGGTCGCCACAAGGCTCCCGCTGTCACTCCCACTCACCGCCACTCCAGGGTCCGGCCCACCCGACCTCCTCCTGGCACCGGACCTCCCGCCGTCTGCAGCCCCGCGGCCCCCCTGCCGACTGCAGGGGGATATGCTGGCCTCCCTCTGCTGCCGAACACGCTCCCGACCAGGAGCCGCTGCCATCACTCGAAATCCAGTAAGTAGGCCCCGTTCTGGCCACTCCCGCCTCCCGGCCGCTGTAGCTGGAACGCAGACTCTCATGCTGCTCGGCCCGCCGCGGAGGGTCCCTGGAGGGGCTCTGACATCTCCTCCCCGCCCCCCCCTGCCCCCGGGGAATACCTGCGGGGGGGCCGTGACTGCCTCCCGCTGCTACTGGAGGAGCGAGGGGAAAGCGCTGACGGGTTAACCCTGGCAGCCCTGATGTGGGACTGCACTGCCAGGGGACTGTGCACTGCTACCGCAGCCCGGATAAGCCGCTCGATCTCCTGGAGGTCCGCCATCTGGAGTCCACGTCCCGTTCCTTTGGCGTCTGGAAGTCAAGAGGAGGTAACCCCTTAATGCATCCAAACTAACCCTTTCCCTACTCCTCCTCTTACTCCCCAGCTAAACCAACCACTAATGCCATATTTGGCATCCCTGCACATACTGTCCCTATTAACCCCATCACTCCTTCACCTTCCCCCTGGTCATGTCGCTCCTGCACCCCAGGGGGTTCCATGGCTTTCTTAGTCACTAATAGCAGACGTTTATGGCAGTTCACTCTAAATCCTTTAAGTATGATAAATATTAAATCCACTGGGATCATTAGTTTAGTAGTGAGCCGGACATACACTTATTATTTCTTATGATGCTTAGTAAAAGGGTTCTCCATGAATGGCAAAAGTAAAGAGAGAATCAAAATGTAATTCTGAAAAAAAAATCCTAAATACCTAAATCGTTAGAAAACTATTCTTGTTTCTTCTAAAGATGCAATTGTTATAGTTTAATAAAATGGCCACTAGCTTGTCACGCTGACAGAAACCTGTCCAAAAATGTTAATAGCAAAACTGCATGTGTGCATGTGCAGTAGGGAGCACTGCAGTGACCTGGAGATAACCTATACAACGTTATGCTATCTCCAGCTGACAGCAGAAGCTCAGCACTGAGAAAAACAGGGTGGACTGTAGTGTGAATAGCTTTTTCTTACCTCAGCCTTCCTGGTATCTACAGTATTAGATCAGACAGACATTGGGAACTTTGGTGTGAGCAGCCTCTTCTTACCTCAGCACCCTTGGTATTACCAGTTATTACCAGGTATTATCAGAACAACAGGGTGGACAGGACTGTGAACAGCCTCTTCTTTCTTTAGCACTCCTGGTATGTATTAAATCAGAAGTACAGTGAGGACAGCAGTATGAGCAGCCTCTTCTTACCTTAGCACTCCTGGTATCTTCATTAGATCAAGTAGATATGGAGGACTGTGGTGGGAGCAACCTCTTCTCACCTCAGGTCTCCTGGTACCTTCAGTATTAGATCAGATAGACATGGTGGACTGCAGTGTGAGCAGCCTCTTCTTGCCTTAGCACTCCTGGAAACTATTAAATCAGAAGTAAAGTGAGGACAGCAGTGTGATCACCTCTTCTTACCTTAGCACTCCTGGTATCTTCAATATTAGATCAGATAAACATGGAGGACTCTGGTGGGAGCAAGCTCTTCTTACTTCAGGTCTTCTGGTACCTCCAGTATTAGATTAGGCAGACAAGGGGGACTGTAGTGTAAGCAGCTTCTTACCTCAGCACTCCTTTTATCTTAAGTATTAGATTAGATAGACCTGGTGGACTGCAGTGTGAGCAGCCTCTTCTTACCTCAGCTCTCCTGGCATCTCCACTATTTGATTGGAAAGACAGGGAGGACAGGAGTGTGATTAGCCTCTTCTTATCTCCTTTGGTATGAAAATAAAGCACTAGTCTTCGCCATAATTCGGATAAGATTCAACTACTAAAGTCTTTGAGAATGCAAAAAAAAAAAATCCCGCCCACCTACTTCCTTCCTCATTGCCGGTGGACGCAGGTAGGGAGATGTTCGTCGTTCCTGCGGTGTTACACATATCGATGTGTGATTCCGCAGGAACGACCAACAACCAGCGGCATGCACCATAACGATATTATGAAAAGGAGCGACATGTCAACGATCAACGATTTTTGATGTTTTTGCGATCATTGATTGTCGCTCCTAGGTGTCACACGCTGCGATGTCGCTAACGATGCCGGATGTGCGTCACTAACGACGTGACCCCGACGATATATCGTTAGCGATGTCGCAGCGTGTAAAGCACATTTTCACACACGGACTGATGGTCTGTATGTAACAACTCATAAATGCATTACTTTGGTTCTGGACCACATTTGTCTATTATAAGTCAATGGATTTGTAAAAACGAATCACATAAGCATTACCATCTGTATGTCATGCATTTTCATAGAAATTTTAAAGATAAGATATTATAATTGCCTTTTATAATATTTTAAATTGTCTGTGTAAAACAGATGAAATATAGATGTACAATATAAATATTCAGATTTCACATGAATGACGATATGGATTAACAATCATCAGTGTTTTCATGATGTAAAACAAACGGTTTTGCACAGCTTTGTGTGAACTTAGCCTGAGTGTTAACATCCAAGAGTAACAGAACAATCTTTTTTTCTCAGGTCTCACTGTAGTGACATCTTAGGCTGCTTTCACACATTCGTTTTTTGGCATCAGGCACGATCCGGTGAAAAAACTGATGAGACGGAGCCGGCAAAAAAACGGATCAGTTGCATCAGTTTTGTCCATCAGTTTCTTCAGTTTTTTGACGGATGCGTTGTAATACTGAGCATGCGCAGTTCAAAAAAACAGATCCGACGGCCGTATGTGTTTTTTTTTCTTTTGCCGCATTATGCCGGATCCGGCGTCCATAGGCTTCCATTAGAAAACACGCCGTACAAAATCACCTTTTAAGACTTGGTTTACATGCAAACATGCCCACAAAAAAATGCAGAATATTCTTATTTTTTTCAATATGCAATCTATATGCCATCAGTGGCCGTTTTTTATGTCCGTGTGGAATCAAATCAGTCTGTTTGTTTTGCATGTCAATTTGCAGTATATACAGTCATATGAAAAAGTTTGGGCACCCCTATTAATGTTAACCTTTTTTCTTTATAACAAATTGGGTTTTTGCAACAGCTATTTCAGTTTCATATATCTAATAACTGATGGACTCAGTAATATTTCTGGATTGAAATGAGGTTTATTGTACTAGCAGAAAATGTGCAATCCGCATTTAAACAAAATTTGACCGGTGCAAAAGTATAGGCACCCTTATCAATTTCTTGATTTGAACACTCCTAACTACTTTTTACTGACTTACTAAAGCACTAAATTAGTTTTATAACCTCATTGAGCTTTGAACTTCATAGGCAGGTGTATCCAATCATGAGAAAAGGTATTTAAGGTGGCCACTTGCAAGTAGTTCTCCTATTTGAATCTCCTATGAAGAGTGGCATCATGGGCGCCTCAAAACAACTCTCAAATGATCTGAAAACAAAGATTATTCAACATAGTTGTTCAGGGGAAGGATACAAAAAGTTGTCTCAGAAATTTAAACTGTCAGTTTCCACTGTGAGGAACATAGTAAGGAAATGGAAGAACACAGGTACATTTCTAGATAAGCCCTGAAGTGGCAGGCCAAAAAAATATCAGAAAGGCAGAGAATGGTGAGAACAGTCAAGGAAAATCCACAGACCACCTCCAAAGACCTGCAGCTTCATCTTGCTGCAGATGGTGTCAATGTGCATCGGTCAACAATACAGCGCACGTTGCACAAGGAGAAGCTGTATGGGAGAATGATGCGAAAGAAGCCGTTTCTGCAAGCACGCCACAAACAGAGTCGCCTGAGGTATGCAAAAGCACATTTGGACAAGCCAGTTACATTTTGGAAGAAGGTCCTGTTGACTGATGAAACAAAGATTGAGTTGTTTGGTTATATAAAAAGGCGTTATGCATGGAGGCAAAAAAACACGACATTCCAAGAAAAGCACTTGCTACCCACAGTAAGATTTGGTGGAGGTTCCATCATGCTTTGGGGCTGTGTGGCCAATGCCGGCACCGGGAATCTTGTTAAAGTTGAGGATCGTATGGATTCAACTCAGTATCAACAGATTCTTGACAATAATGTGCAAGAATCAGTGTCGAAGTTAAAGTTACGCAGGGGATGGATATTTCAGCAAGACAATGATCCAAAACAGCGCTCCAAATCTACTCAGGCATTCATGCAGAGGAACAATTACAATGTTCTGGATTGGCCATCCCAGTCCCCAGACCTGAATATCATTGAACATCTGTGGGATGATTTGAAGCGTGCTGTCCATGCTCGACGACCATCAAACTTAACTGAACTGGAATTGTTTTGTAAACAGGAATGGTCAAATATACCTTCACCCAGGATCCAGGAACTCATTAAAAGCTACAGGAAGCGACTAGAGGCTGTTATTTTTGCAAAAGCAGAATCTACAAAATATTAATGTCACTTTTATGTTGAGGTGCCCATACTTTTGCACCAGTCAAATTTTGTTTAAATGCGGATTACACATTTTCTGTTAGTACAATAAACCTCATTTCAATCCAGAAATATTACTCAGTCCATCAGTTATTAGATATATGAAACTGAAATAGCTGTTGCAAAAACCCAAATTGTTATAAAGAAAACGGTTAACATTAATAGGGGTGCCCAAACTTTTTCATATGACTGTATATACACTGCAACTGCAGATATATCATATCTCTCCCTCTCTCTCTATCTATCTATCTCCTTTTTGTACATCTTTATGTCATTCGTTGTTTAGATGACCCAGTTAATAAATACTTAAGGTCAAATACAGTTTGCTATTTTTAAAGTGTATCTTCTTGGTGGGTATGTTTTAAATAAAGCTTCTTTGTTTTTACATTCATGTGCGGATTATATGCATTTTTGGTGCATTTGCAAAGTATCTGGGTTTTTACCTGCATTCTTTCTGCATCTAGTACAATTCTATGTGGAAAATCTGCATATAAAACTCAGCATACCCACAAGAAAAATTAATGTTATGGATTTGAAACTTACATCGCAGTTGTGTTTATGCTAAGTAAAAACAGCACAATTCCTATGAGATTTCTATAAATCCCATCCACTTTGCTGTAACTTTAAGATGCTGCATTTTTTGAGCAGTGAAAATAGACAACATCAAAAACTCATCTTGGGAACTTAACCTAATATGGTATAAACTACATAGTAGTCAATAGTTAAGGAATTGCCAGGTGTAAGGAGATGGAAGTGCTGCCCACACCCCCTCAAAGACAATGTGAGGTTTTGCCATATAATGCACTGTTGACATGTCTTTAGTCTGGCATGGGTACAGTTAAAAGTGAGACAGAATCCGACTGGGATGAGTTATGTGGGAAGACAAGAGGGCTGCTTCCTGGGAGGTGACATTCAGTTAGTGACTTAGTAGTCAGTTAAACACAGAGTTCGTGGGTAATGGATCTAAGGTCTGAGAGTTGGCAGACTGTCTTTTAGGTGTCTTGTGATGAGAGACAGCAACAGATAGTGAAATCCAAATACCAAAGAACTGGAGAAGAAACATGAAACTTTGTACCAATCGATAAACCAGAAAGATGGATAAAACATGATCGATGCCAGGAAGGCTGAGTAAGCAAAACTGAAAGATTCAGGTGAACTGGGAGACCGGTATAGATAAAGAGAAACGGACTGAGAAAAGACTTGTATGAGAAGGATGTGGGTGAGCGACATACTGCAGAGTTAGCGGTATCCCAAGCTGTGAGACTCATCATGGTCACCATGTTGGGACACAACTTCCTCTACGTGGGGATTGGGGGCATATCACAGCCTGAAGTCTGTGACCCTCAGAGAATGTAGTTTGTATATAAACATGAGGAATTGTCATAATCTCTATAGCGGAGGCCTCATAGTGGAAAACAAAAGCTCTCAGAGTTGTTAACTGGATTATAGTGAGATGCAAGTATATGAAAGTAATGATAAGCGAGATTTGAAATACTCGGATTCACGATACTCATAACGAGCACTGTCTAATACTCACGTATGCATTCCAAATAGTGTGTGCAATGCAAGTCAATGGGGAAAAAAACTCGCAGTGTAACGAGTAACCCGAATTCTGCATATTCCCTACTCACACGAATAGTACGGCATTTGGGTTACTAGTTACTTTGTGAGTATTCCCCATTGACTTGCCTTACACACGCTATTCGAAATGCATACGCGAGTATTAGACTGTACTCATTATGAGTTTCACGAATCTGAGTATTTAGAAACTCGCTCTTCATTATTTGGAAGACAAGCGAAAGAAACTGTTGTGTGATTTCACCTAAAAGTGTTAGTGCCTGCCTATAGCAAGTGAAGTGTTAAATAAGAACCGTGCATACTATCGCTTGTACATAGTTGTTGCCAAGCTACAGTTCAGTAAAAATTATATTTTCCAACTGTGGTTTTTCTTTATCTGGACTTAGCCTGTCCTATACCATTTCAACCGGCAGCCTGTGAAGTCATCTTGCCCAGTTAAAGAGCAGCACGAATATACAAATACCTATCCAGGACCCCCATTTTCATATAGTGTGTGGGGGGGGGGGCGAAGAGAATGAGTATCTTGCCCACGGCTTCCACCTGCTACAGTGTTACACTGGACTGTCCAACATTTCTGTAGACCATTTGTGCCGCCCCCATGCCAGCAGCCGGCGCTGCTCGGGTCCGGGCCTTCTGGGGTGGTGGCTCGAGGGTCTCCAGACCCGGGGGTCTCGCGGACACACCGAATAAAAAAAAGGGGACGTAAATGTACGGGCTAGGCCGTATTAAGTTCGTGATGCCACCCACGGTGTGTGGTGAAGTGGGACACCACCGCTGCTGTTGTAGGGCATAGCGACCGCAGGTAGTGTTGGTGTACTCACAGTTAATAAAGCACACAAGTCTCTGGTAAACCAAGGTGCTGGTGGCCGGTGCCACGGCCGGTTGCATTCGGGTACCCCACCCGGCTGGTGGTTTCTATCCTTTTCCTCTGCACTGTTTTGTGTAAGGTGGACTTCCTAGTCTGAAACTCAGGAGTCCGCTCCCGGCTGGATGTGGTCTAAGGAGCCGTGCCTGCAGACGCTGGCCTTGGGATCTATGGGCCCTGGCGGTGACCTCCTATCCCTATCGGTGGGCTGTTGTCTTCTATGAGGGACTTTGGGTGGGATTGGTGAATTAACCAGCCCACTTGTTTCCGGTTCTGGCTTCAGGGTCCGAGTACCCCCCTTTGTGCTACTGTTTCCAGGTCGGTTCCCCGTGTTGGTACCGGCGGGCTACAACCCTGTTTTCCCGCCCCGGGCTGTCTGGACCCCTGGGTGGCTCTGTCAAACCGCCTGGTCACGCCCACTGGTGTGTCTATCTTTCCCTAAGGGGGAGGTGACTAGGGTTTTTGGTTGGCTTTGTGTTTCCTTGTGGGGGAAAGGTGTTGTGTAGGGGCCTATTTGTGACTACCTGGTTTTGCCAGGGCGTCACACATTCCTACAAATTTAGCATGCTCTATCCAAAAGTGGATATGGGCACTCAGGTTTGGGAATGAATCCTAGGGATGGAACAAAATGGTCCCCAATTACTAACAGTGATAAACAAATTAATTTTATATTAAAATATCACATTTAAACACTTATCTTCATTATATTTCTTTTTTGCTGCATGTTATATTGTTTAGCTTCAGCTTTTTAAGCTTCTTTTTTTCACCATATTTACCTCAATAAAAATGCATTCATAATTTCTAGATGTCACTTTAATGCAGCGTACACTCGCAGTCACTATTGTATTCTTCTACAATACATCCTACATTAAAAAGTTAATTTTCTCCAAGTAATTGGCAGTTGTGTGGAGGTTGGTGACATTGCTACTTGATTGACAGCATATACGTCTTCCACTGACTAATTGCTTTGAGTGATGTTACTGTGATTGCACACCCACAAAATAATGAGTAGCTTGCTTCTTTTTCAGTAATTCAGCTGCTGCCAATATAACTTATCTGCTTTATACATTTCTGCTTCACTACATGTGCATAAAATGTTAACAACACATCTTTATTAAACCGTAGTTTGTTCACTTATTTTAAGGGTTATTATTCAGCCTCGTTGCCATTGCTACAAAAGCATGAATTTGTAGATGACGCTATTTATTTTTTGGCGGTATTGTGCTTAAAGGGTTATTTTCACCTTTTGAAGTAGACCCGAAGTGATTGAAGTGGTGACCACCTTCCCTGATAGGGCATTTTCAGAGCCCAGTTCTCTGGATTGATGAGGTTCTAAGGGTAGGTTCACAAATATCATTTTTGCTGCCTTTCTATGCAGCGTATTTGATGCATCATATACACAGCATCTTACAGTACCAGCCTAACAAATGGCGTTCTGAAATCTCATCTCATGCACACTCTGGGTTTTATTCTGCATGTATTTTCAGCACTTCTAGGTTTATCCCTAGAAGATGCAACGTATCAATTCTTTCAACATTTTTACAGCACTTTTCACCCAATCAGATGGAAAGGTAAAAAACACAAGTAAAAACACTGCAAGAAACACTAGGAAAAAGGCAAGTATTATATTCCACAATTTAACTTATCCTTAGACATTCATGCCCCAGAGCCACAAGACGTCATGTATACTTTGGGAATATTGGAAATAACTAGTGATGGGAAAATAGTAAAATATTCGGGTTCAATTTATCTGTGCTGATTTTCTACTATTCTTGTATTCATCATGAATAAAGATGAGCGAAACCGAAGTTTAGTGTTAGGTGTTCGTACAAATCACAGACTTTACACAAAAAAGAGTTCGGATTCAGATTTTGGATGGCTTCCATATGCTGACCACTTGCACAAGCATCGTTATGCTCAGGTATACTCGATGCTGAGCCCAGTTTGAGTCACTTTCAGTGTTTAAATGGCTCGCACTGGGGGTAACAACAGCATGATCAGATATAGTGTGCACTAAAAAAAGAAAAAATGGAAAAATCTGCCCATCCATCCCCAGAAGTGATCTGGTATTGGGTGGTTCCATGTGGGCAGACCCAAAATGCCCCAACTAACCAAACTTCCACAGGTCCGCTCAACTCTAGTCACGAATAATGAACCTAATGTAACTGAATGGGAAATTCAAATAATTTTCTGGAGGACCTTGGAGGTAAGTCTGGGAGGGCTGTAAAAATGCTGCAATGGATGTAAAAATGCTGAAACTGAATGGGAACATGTCTTGATACATTTATGACTCACATTTGTTTTCTTTAAATAATGTCAGAGTATTATGGGAATTAAAGCAGGAGAATTCTACTTTGAGTTTCCTGCGGCTGTCACACTTCCGGGTCGGATCATTAAAGTTTATCCAAATGCACAGGTTCCCCCATCCACCCTCTGTAACAATGTCTGTGATTGGTTGCAGTCCTGCTTCCTCCGCACACCCTCTATGGCCCCCTTCACACGTCCGTGTCTCCAGTACGTGTTTGGTCTGGTTCCTCACGTGCCGGAGACACGGGCACACGTAGACCCATTAAAATCAATGGGTCTGCGTACACGTACATGTTTTGCTATGGACCGTGTGTACGTGTGGAGCATATGTGTGCCCGTGTGGACATGTTCGTTTTTCTCCGGCATCACGGGTGTCACACAGCCCGCACACGGACCGCACGGAAGTGATCCGTGTGACACACACTGGAGAAAACACACGTGATAGTAAAAAAAAAAATTCTATACTCACCTGTCCCCAGTACTGCAGTCTGCAGTCGCTGCCGTTCCTGTCACTCGCTTCCAACCCCTGCTCATTATGCTCATCGCATATTTACTCCACTGCGGGCAGAAGCAGCAGCAGTGGGGAGTCACCAGGACCAGAGACCGAAGATCAGCACCACGGACATCAACGCCAGGGACAGGTAAGTAGAAAGTTCCCAATCTCCGTGTGTTATCCGGGATAACACATGTGTGCCAAAAAACGGCACATGGAGGGATATACGCACCTTTGACATGTCCGTGAAAAACGTGTGTGATTTTCACGGACGTATGAAGAGGGCTACGACAGCGTCTGGGATTAGTTATAGTCAGACTGCAGGCATGCTGGCGTCTGTAATTGGTTGCACTCATACTAGCTATCTGGGTCCCCGAAGTGAAGTGTAAAAATAAATAAATAATTGGAGAAAACAGCTTAAAGTTGTGTGCGTTATCTTGGCTGTTTGCGTTATCTTGGCTGTGTATTAAAACATGAAGGACCCCATTCTTATTTAAAAAAAATATTTAAATAAATAATTTAAAAACAGTTGGGAGGTCGCCTTAAATTTGATACCCAGCCAAGATAAAGTGGACATCTGGGGACTGGTATTCTCAGGCAGGGGAAGCCCATGGTTATTGGGCCCTCTTCAGCTTTAAAATAGCAGCCCGCAGCTGCCACAGATTTGGACATCCATTAAATACTCCAGTCCTGGCATTTTATTGCCTCAACTCGATTGCCCTGGTGTGGTGGCAATTGAGGTAATAAGAGGTTAATAACAGCTGTGATTTGTCAAAAAAATCACAGCCGTCATCAAGCCCAAGGTGAGCCCGAGGTGAGTAATGGGGAGTGGTCTATGAAACCCCCCCCAATTATTAACCCTGTAAGTAAAGAAAAATAAACACAAAACAAAAAGAAAGATCCTTTATTAAAAAAACAAAAAATCAAAACACTTACTTTTTCCAATTTATTAGCCCCCAAAACACCTCTGCAGGTTAAATGTAATCCACACTATAACGTCCCATGATGATTCCGGCTCTGTTACATCCTGAGGTCACAGTGCGTTGTCACAGAAAATGGCTGTGAAACACACTGACACAGCCGCAGCTGTGAGCGGTGATGTCACTATCACCTGAAGTCACAGCTGGCTTTTCCCACTTACCCCAGCTATGACCTCAGGTGAATTCCCCTCAGGTGAACGCATTGAATTCAATGACCTCACCTTTGAAGTCAATGCCAAATTACCTGAATAGGACATGTGTACATTTTGAGTATTTGGTTGCAGACAATTCTGCACTAAATCTGTATTTTCTGGCAGAAAAATTCATCAAAACTGCATCAAAAACCCATATGGTTTCAGTGCATTTTTCTGCAAGGTGATGCAGATTTACTGCAGAATTGTCTGCAAAAAAATACTAAACGTGTGCTTATTTCCTAAACTGGCAATCTGGCACTGACTTCAATGAGTTTACCTGAGATCACAGCTGGGGTTCACATGGTACCCCAGCTGTGACCTCAGGTGAACTGACCTCAGGTTAAGTTAATGAGCTCAGTGACCTCACCTCAGGTGAACTCAGTGAACTGAGCTGAGATGAGTTTACTGAGTTGAATGCATCTCTTGTCAAAAACTCATCTAAAATGCAATGTGAGTCTGACATGTTTTTAGTGCCTTTTTCTGCAAGGAGATGCAGGGAACTCAGCGGCCTCACCTCAGATGAACTCATTAAACTTAGAGATGGATTACCGCTCCAGAAAAATGCACCAAAGATGGTTCAAAACCGCATTGCTTTTTTGCCAGGAAATGCAGATTTGGTGCAGATATGTTTGCAACTAAATACTCAACATTTGCAGATAGCGTAATCTCGTAATCCGCCATTGAGTTCAATGAGTTCACTGAGGTAAATTTACTGCATCATTCGGCAAAAAAATTTACCGAAAATGCGTCACAACCTCATCATGTTTTTGATGCATTTTTGCCAGGAGATGCAGTGAACTCAGACCTGAGGTTACTAAGTTCATTGAGCTCACCTGAGGTTAGTTCACCTGAGGTCACAGTTGAGGTACCATAGGAACCGAAGCTGTGACCTCAGGTCTACTCATTGAACTCAATGCTGGATTACCTTATCAGGCGATGTGCACACATTGAATATTTGGTTGCAGACATTTTTACACCAAATCTGCATCTCCTGGAAGAAAAATGCATCAAAGCCGCATGTGTTTTTCCTGCGGTTTTGGTGTGCTTTTCTGCCAGGAGCTGTATATTTGGTACAGAAATGTCTGCAACTAAATGTTCAAAGTGCACACATCACTTCATCTGGTAATCTGGCCCTGACTTCAATGAGTGCACCTGACATGAGGTCATTGAGTTCAATTCCTTTACCTGAGGTGGATTCACCAGAGGTCACACCTGTGGCTCCATTAGTGTGTCCCTGACACCGAAATGAGCGGTCATGTTTTCTAATGTGACCATGCACTGCAACCTCAGATGTAGCAGAGCTGGGATCGTCATGGTACATTGTGTATTAAGATGGACCTGCAGGGGGTTTGGGGTTAATAAATTGGAGAAAGAGGGTATTTTCTTTAAAAAATAAAAAAAATAAAGTATTTATCTCTGTGTTTTGTGCTTAATTCTTTTGACTTACAGGGTTAGTAATGGAAGGGGATCTCATCATGACAGTTGTGATTTTTTGAAAATGTATAGCTCTCAGCTGTCATTAACCCCTTATATTACCCCAATTGTAACCGCAACAGGGCAGTCAGGATGAGATGGGTAAAGCGCTAGAATTGGCGCATCTAATGGATGCATAAATTCTGGGGATTCTGCAGCCTGCTATTTTTAGGCTTGGGAGGGTCCAATAACCATGGGCCTGCCAAGCCTGAGGATGCTAGGGGGGCCTCACAGCATTTTTTTTTGTTAATGATGTATTTAAATAATTAAAAAAATGCATTTATTTTGATACACAACCACGATAATGTGACAGCTGGGGACTGCATCCTGAAGCTATCTTTTTTATCTGCACTGGGTATCAAAATAAGGTGGACACTAGGACATGTTTTTCATTTATTTATTTTTACACTCCACTTCGGAGACCTAGACAGCTAGTTTGAGGACAACCAATCACAGACACAAGTAAGCCAGCAGTATGACTACAACCAATCACAGATGCTGTCATAGAGGATGGGTGGGGGAAACAGTGAATAAAGATTAATGTGAGAAACTCAGTAAGTATAATTCTCCTGTATAATGACCATGTAATTTTTTATCCACTGTTTCTCCATTTGGTATTCACCTCTTGAGTTTCGTTTCCCTTCCCCACTTGTTTGTTGCCTGATTTTCAGCCACTAAACATGCTGGGATTGCCTGTCAATGACAGTAATGCCAGTAGCAGAGATGGATATTACTGTGATTGGCAAGCAATCCCGCAAGTTTAGTGGCTGAAAATCAGGCATCAAACATATGGGGAGAAGACTCAAAATCCACAAGGTGATCAAGGTGAATACCAAAATGCTTGTTGAGTAATGGATATCGGGAATAACATACTATACGTGCAAGTAACGAATAGTGCCAAATATATTGGCTCATCACTAGAAATAACCCTTTAAATTCTGCCTGAATTTATGTGGGTATTTAATGGGCTTTCCAAATGCTAGATGAAGAGATATAATGACTTCATAAATTGAAAATTGACAAAAATAAGGATTATCAGTTCACCCTGATTCCTCAGTTTTACTCTATAGAGACTGACTTGCACAGTGTGCTAGATTAGTATATGAAAGTGGCATGGTGCTGGACTGTATTTATGCTGGGATTAATGATGGAGTCTTTGTGTCAGGGCCGGCGTCAGCACGCGGCATACCTGGGCAAATGCCGGGGCCCTGGAGAGCCGGGGGGGCCCACTCGGCCTCGTCAGTTCTGGTGCCCCTTGGCCGGGGCCCCCTCGCCTTAGTTCTGCTGCCCCCGGGCCGAGTTCCGCAGTCCTCGGCAGGAATCTGCAGCGCCGTCCCTTTAAGGCGCGCAGACTTCCTGGTTTGAACTTCATCTGTGGGCGGAGCTACCGACCGGCCTGCTCAGTCCCACAGATGAAGGAGTTGCAGTGCCAGCCAGCGACCCCCAGCACAGCTCTTCTCTCCGGCGCTGTGTGGGCCCCCTCTCCGGCGCTGTGTGGGCCCCCTCTCCGGCGCTGTGTGGGCCCCCTCTCCGGCGCTTTGTGGGCCCCCTCTCCACCGTGACCTGAGAGGTATGTGCCCTCCCCGCCCCCGATTTATGGGCCCTGGGGAGCTGTATGGGCTTCTCCCCCCTTAGGTGTATGCCCTGCCCCCCGGTGCTGTATGTGCTGGCCCCTGGAGCTGTGTGTGTGGGCCCCACAGAGCTACGTGTGTGTCTGTATGTATGTAGCAGAGCTAGGTGTGTATGTATGTAGCAGAGCTATGTGTGTATGTATGTAGCAGAGCTATGTGTGTATGTATGTAGCAGAGCTATGTGTGTATGTATGTAGCAGAGCTATGTCTGTATGTATGTAGCAGAGCTATGTCTGTATGTATGTAGCAGAGCTATATGTGTATGTATGTAGCAGATTCATGTATGTATGTAGCAGAGCTATGTGTGTATGTATGTAGCAGATTCATGTATGTATGTAGCAGAGCTATGTATGTAGCAGAGCTATGTGTGTATGTATGCAGCAGAGCTATGTGTGTATGTATGTAGCAGAGCTATGTGTGTATGTATATAGCAGAGCTAGGTGTGTATGTATGCAGCAGAGCTATGTGTGTATGTATGTAGCAGAGCTATGTGTGTATGTATGTAGCAGAGCTAGGTGTGTATGTATGCAGCAGAGCTATGTGTGTATGTATGTAGCAGAGCTATGTGTGTATGTATATAGCAGAGCTAGGTGTGTATGTATGCAGCAGAGCTATGTGTGTATGTATGTAGCAGAGCTATGTGTGTATGTATGTAGCAGATTCATGTATGTATGTAGCAGAGCTATGTGTATGTATGTATGTAGCAGAGCTATGTATGTAGCAGAGCTATGTGTGTATGTATGCAGCAGAGCTATGTGTGTATGTATGCAGCAGAGCTATGTGTGTATGTATGTAGCAGAGCTATGTGTGTATGTATGTAGCAGATTCATGTATGTATGTAGCAGAGCTATGTATGTAGCAGAGCTATGTGTGTATGTATGTAGCAGAGCTATGTGTGTATGTATGTAGCAGAGCTATGTGTGTATGTATCCAGCAGAGCTGTGTATGTATGTAGCAGAGCTATGTGTGTATGTAGCAGAGCTATGTGTGTATGTAACCAGCAGAGCTGTGTATGTATGTAGCAGAGCTATGTGTGTATGTATGTAGCAGAGCTATGTGTGTATGTATCCAGCAGAGCTGTGTATGTATGTAGCAGAGCTATGTGTGTATGTAGCAGAGCTATGTGTGTATGTATCCAGCAGAGCTGTGTGTGTCTGTATGTATGTATCTAGCAGAGTTGTGTTGTGTGTCTGTATGCATGTATGATGTGTATCTATGTATGTCAGTGTATATGACTGTATAGATATGTCAGTTCTATACGTATTTTTGTGAGTTTGTCTTTAAATATGTATATGTATGTGTACGTATGTGTGTGTCTGGGTGTAGATGGGGCCCACCGGGACTCTTCCGCCCAGGGCCCACAAAAACCTGGAGCCGGCCCTGCTTTGTGTAATGGATAGTTATTCTGTAAGATCATTTGTAAGGAATTGAGTAATAATTTATAGAAAAAAGCTAAGAAATACAGTTAATTATTTACAAATATTCCAGTTGTAATGATGTTTAATATGTAAAATACACATGAGTGGTAGAGAACTACTGGCAATGAGCACTGAATCCTAAATGGTGGTCTTAATGCTCCAGGAGCGATCCTGTATATATCTGGATGTTCTGAATTTCTCATTCAAGGGTTAACTAAATAACTTTGAGACATCCTTGAATTTGATTTGTCTGTGAGCATCTCTGGTATTGATGACTGGCAAATTGCCATGGAGCTGAGCTTGTGGAATTCCCCTTCGGGCATGGAGGGCTGTGCTGCTACACCAACTACTCTAGAAGATTGCGGTACACTGATCAAACACTTCTGCTGCTAAGACAGTGTTGACATTATATTTTCAATTAGTTTTACATAGAAATGTTATTTCGAGCTATTTCCAATCTTCCTTCCCAGTACTATATTTGTAAAATATTCTCTATAGACAATATGAAGTTTATATGCTCCATAAGTAGGTTATATTGAATGCACAGCAAAGCTGTAGAGGTTCACAGAAAGGATATACTGTACATGGATGGAAGAATTCAATAATCGCTGCCCTATTAGATGGAATGTGCACAGGGGTATAGCGCTAGCCTTTTCTATTTTCCTTGAGTCATTTTACCCAGTGAAATTGGTTTAAGTAAATTTATAGAGTTATTTCCATCTCCAAGATCCTATCCCAATCTGTAGTAGGTGTAATAATAATCATATTAGCACATACCTCCAATTAGAAATGTAGTATGGTTTTGCTGATTAGCTATGTCACTTACCTCATATGCAAACCACTGCAGCTTAGGTATTCATGGTTACGATCATTCATATAGTGAAAGGTAGTTAGTTGATTGTGGTCTTAACCATAGATGCCTGAGCTGCCATGCCTGTGAGGAATGTGCGAATTTCAAGCCATAGGCCTCCGTACTCAATTGCCAAAGAGAGTCTTTCTGTGTGCATGACTTCATGCGAGGGGTGCAACTTTTATTAATTTCTTCAGGCTGGTGTCCATCATGCCACTACCGCTCCCCATCGTAGATGAAGTAGTAAAATACGTGACACCGGAGTTCTCTTCGCAAACCAAAATTGAACAGTTTCTTCTTTTCACCACTATGACAGACATGGCCTCACTCCACACGGTTCTGCTGTTACTGTATTTTAGGCTACTCTCAGTCGACCTATCCCTGCTATCTTGGATCTTGTCTGCAAGCTGCCAGGCACCTGGGTCTCCATTCCCCTATTCTCCTTCTCACAGCTGACCACTTTTGGGCCCTGACAGCTGTCTAGTATCATGACTTCCGTAAGCCTGCCGGGGTGAGCAGTAGACTCTGGACCTTATGAGGCTACCTCAAGGTCCCTTGACCAGCCCTTATTTAATGGCGTGTCTTTATTCCTCAAACCCTCTGCAGAACTGCCCCTCACAAGGTCCATCTCTCTAACCAACCCACTGCCATTCATCACTCCTCCCTTCTTTGATTCTACCCTATTGTATCTAATATCTAATCCACTGCTGCTCTTTGCCACCACTACACGGTCACGACTCTGCTACATCAGGGACCTGACCTGCACCTCACTAGCAGCAGTACATTTATCACACACATTGATAATACTCAACAACATATACATTATAATAACCCTGGAATAGAAGAAGGAGGTGGCACTCGCCAAGAAAAAATGTTCGTTTATTCTTTAAAAAATAGACATCAAAAAGCAGGCTGGGATGTGAGGGACGTCAGAGATGTCAGCGGCCATTTCACGCTCACAGGCACTTCATCGGGTCCATCCCACCCTGCTTTTTGATGTCTATTTTTTAAAGAATAAACGAAGATTTTTACTTGATGAGTGCCGCCTCCTTTCTTCTTCTATTCCAGAGTTATTATATGTGTTCCAATGGAAATTATTGCACCACAGGTGCTTTTTTTTCAGTCTCTGTCGTGACCTATTTGTTGCACTGAATTACTTAAAAATGGATGAGGAGCAGTGAATGTGGTTTTAGTACCGGACTTTTAATTCTTTGGATGAATATATACATTATGCTTAGTATAAAACACATTCTGCACAGCACAGAAAAATAGCATAAAACAGTAGAGGGGGGGTGGCGACCTCCTTGCACACGTCCACATGAGGTAGGAGACATAGCTTATCAGGAGATCTATACTACATTTCTAATTAGAGGTTTTTGCTAATATTATTATTATTATTATTATTATTATTATTACACCTACTACATAGAAGGATAGGATCTTCGAGATGGGAATACCCCTTTAATGGGAACCTGTCAGGCCCCTGTGCCCTCTAACCCAGCAGTATTCATACCTGCATGCCCAAATTCCCCTGCCTAACCAGCCCTGTATAATGCTATTCACTAACATGAATGTTTACAAAAACTACATGTTTATGTTAATTAGGACCTTGACTAGTCACCGGGGTGTTGTTTCCAAAGACTAGTCGGCTCTCCTTCCATGTTATCATGCCCCTGTTGGCGTGATAACATGATTTCCACCAGCTGGCATCACTGCTAGCTCCGAAAAATGTCGCACATGCGTGCAGCTCATTTCGGCTGCATCAGTGTACCTCTGAAGCAGGGAGGACCCTTCCTGTTTTCAGTAGGCGCACTGCGCATGATTAAATTAACTAATTTAATTAATTAAAATGATTGAAATTAATTGGCCTCCTGAAAATCAATTCTCTAAAATAGTAAAAGTAGATTGTGAGCCAAATTGAAGACCACCACTAATGTAAATGGTGACAATCTCAGCGATTAGCAACAGCAACAGGAATTATACAAAGCAAATCCAACCTGCAGATACTATCTCAGGAATTTTAGATCCTGCCATACAGATGTGAATAGTAGAAAGACGTTGAAACAATTTTAATGTAAAATATTCACAACAAAATATACTTTATGCTAAATAATTATGTAATGCCCCCATGTCAGTGGCCGAGCCGCTCGGATCCGGAACCGTGGTGGCTCGAGGGGTCTCCGGACCCGGGTGGGGGTCGAGCGGACACTCGAATTTAAAAGGGGGGATACGTACAGAGGCATAGGAAGTTTGTGACTCCACCCACGGTGTGTGGTAAGATGGAGTACTACTGCTGCTGTTGGGAGCGCCCGGTGGTGGTGGTATGGCAGCAAGGTGTTTAACCCCTCCGTGGGTAGGAGGTTTGCCCTGGGGCTCGGTGATGGTAGTGAAGGGGTGCCGTTGGGAAGGAAAGGGTTTTCTGCGTATTCACTCAGTCCAAGAATACTGACATCGACAACTTGTAAACCAGAATTCTGAGCACCGCTGCAGCAGGGAGGGAGCAAGCGTGGATCTGTGCCCCTTGGTGTTGCTTATAAGCCTGTGACCTTTTCCGTGGCACTTTCTTCACTATTTGGACCCTGTAGTGTGGAACTTGTCGGGTCCCGCTCACCCGTATGGCTAACGGAGTGAGCTTGCTCTCAGGGTTCACACTTGGGATTTTCTGGACTATGTACTGGGAAAGTCCTATCCCATCGTTGCGCCAGTACCCCGATTTTGGAGCGGGCGGAGGATGAATCTGGAAGACTTCACCCTCGTTGGTTAAATTACCGGGCTGCGAGAAGCTACTTCCCGGTACCTCGTCGTGCCCTGGCCCCTGCTTGGAGATGGCTCAAGGCCGCCGACTGCCCTCCTTGGCAGATCCGTGCCCCTTGACACAATCCCCTGCGACCGGGGTTCCAGCCCATACCAGGCCCAGACCAACGTCTGCCACCTAGTATTCTACTGGGAGCCCTGCTCCTGACCTGCTCTCACTTCTCCTATCCTCACACTTCTCTCTCGCTAACACTTCTGACTCTCCCCTACCAACCACCCATGTGGGCGGCCCTATTCTCTTCAGGCCCCCCAATGGTGTGTCTGATGGGTGTGGGGTAAAGTGTTCCTAAGGTTTTGAGTAGCTCTGCTCTTAGCAACATCGAAAGACAGGGACCCGTAACCAAGGAGGACTTGGATACTGTGCTGAAGGGCAGATTGCACAATACCCTGTAACGACCTGATAGGCTAGGGCGTCACAATTACATACCTTTCTATTGTTTAATTATTATCCTAAGGGTAGACCATCGATGTTAAACTAGTGGACCTCTTTAAGGTAATTTCAATTAGGACTTTTGATGCAAACATAAATAGTGTAATTCAATGACAGCAAATCTTCTTTAAAAGGTGAGAAAATGAATTTGAAAAAATGTATATCTTTTGTTATATAAAGATTAAAGAGGTTCTCCGGTTTCAGAAAATTCCACTCACTTGACTGTTGTTTTTAAAAAATAAGTTGGGCTTTACTTACCCTTCCTGTGTCCACAGCTGCTGTGTCTTTTATTGTCTGCAGTGCTGACATCATGTTGACAGCACTGCAGCCAGTTACTCAGCTCAGCAGCTCTGCCAGAGATGACGTCACAAGCCGCTGAAATCACTGATTGGCTGCAGTACTGTAGATGTGATGTCACCGCTGCGAGCTATAACAGACACGGGAGCAGCAGTGAAGACTCAGGGGTGGACCAAGGAAATAAAACACTTGGGTTTTTATGTTAAAATAAACTGCAGCTGGGAGACAGTAGTGTTCTGTAACCAGAGGACATCTCTAATCATACATAAGTACAATGATACCATACTACTGTCAACAACAGCATTTAACTGAACGCTTCTAAACACATTCTCTTCTTTCTTGCAGGTGTCTTTGCCTTTGGACTGTTTGCAACAGACATTTTTGTAAATGCAGGTCAAGTAGTGACAGGCAACCTGACTCCCTATTTCTTGACTGTGTGCAAACCAAATTACACTGGGACAGACTGTCTTGCCCACCATCTGTTTATCAGCAATGGAAATATCTGCACTGGTGATCCCGAAGTGATTGAGAAGGCCAGACGGTCATTTCCATCCAAGCATGCTGCTTTAAGTATTTACTCTGCATTATATGCAACAGTAAGTAAAACTAATTACTAAACATTAATCAGCCAAAGGTGCTAAGAATGGCTAGAGAGATGACAAAGATAGAGATAAAGCACCAATTATGTATTTCTCAGATGAAGTATGATTTAAAGGGAATCTGTCAGTAGGATTAGTCCTCCTAAAAGCCATCTATATAGGCATGTAGGTCACAGAAAGCTGAATAAGGTGATACTTTGATATTTGCAATCTGATGTCCTATTCCTGAGAAACCATGTTTTTCCTAATATGTAAATGAGCTGCTAAATGGAACCTCTCAGGTCCAATGTTTAATCAGAACCACGAGCAGTTCTGGATGCATATTAGTAATCCCTGCCTAACTGTCCCTGTATATGTGACGCCCTGGCGCCGCCAGGTGGTCACATACACAATAGGCCCTCAACATAACACCATCCCTCACAGGGTTACACCAAAGCCAACAAAACCCTAGTCACGCCCCCAGGGTAGGAAAGGCACACCATTGGGCGGGACCAGTCTGAAGGGCAATGCCCACCTAGGGGTCTAGAGTACCCGGGGCGGGAAAGAGTGCAGTTTCTGTTTGAAGTTCAGTTGAGCTGAGTTGGAGTAGAGAGGAGAAAGTCAAGTTCAAGTGAAGCCAGAGAGGAAAGGCATCGGGGTTGGAGCCCCGGTGTACTGGCTAGGTGGCAGACGGTGGTCCTTGTCTGTCAGGAGATGGGAAGACAGCTGCCGGAGATCCGAGGTGGACCGGGACAGGGTAGGAGCCCACCAGTACCAACACCGGAGAACCGTGCACAAAGGGGGTACCTGAACCCTGAAGCAGAGATCGGAACCACCGACTTTGTTAATTAACCAGTTGAGGACAGGATTACAGGTCCTGTCCCACCCAAAGTCCCAAAAGCAGACCAGCAGCTCAACGCGGGGGGATGGGGCATCCGCCAGGGCCCCTTTAGATCCCACGGGTCAGCATCGGTGGGCAAAGCTCCCACCCGTAGTTCAGGGAGCGGACTCCCGTGTTCTATACCGAAAAGTCCAAAAGAAAACTGACACTTGTGCAGAGGAAAGTGACACAGACCATCACCCCGGGTGATGGACCAGAATACACCCGGCCGCGGCGGCCGACCACCAACACCTTGGTTTACCATTGGACTCGTGTGATTCATTTTTACTGTGAGTACACCAGCATCCCCTGGTCTGACCGGCCGCGCCGGCCCCTGCAATCACCATCCTCAGCACAGAGACACTGGGCCCCGGGGCATCCACCCCTACCCACGGTGGGGTTAAGATCCAGCTGCCAACACATCACCCCAGGGTGCTCCCTAAGAGCAGCGATGGTGCTACATCTCACTACACACCATGGGTGGCATCACCAAGTGATTATGGCAATCCCCATATATATAAGTCCCCTTTTATTTGAAGTGTCCGCGCGACCCTTGGGTCCGGAGAATCCCTCGAGCCACACGGCGGATCCGTATCTGAGCAGCACAGCTGCTACTGACGTGGGGGCGGCACATATACACTAGCATAGATAAAGGGTTCTTTAGAAAAAGTATTTCTTAACATCTTTTATCTTATGCTAATGAGCGCAGGGACTAGTTCCAAGGGTATTATATTCCCCGAGTGGTCCCCCCTCTTAGCATGTTAGTATGCTCACAGGGGTGTGCTATTCAATTCAGGATCACCAGTAGTGAAGCGCGTACCTGTGTTCGCTGTGATGGTGCTTCTGAATGCTGGGTACTTCTAGCCATGCGCAATACACCTCTCTGAAGCCGGGACGCGTACACCTGGCTTCATACCTTCATACTGTGCATGATCAAGTGCCCGGCTTTCCGAAGAGCAGTCACCGCGATCACCGGTCCGCGCATCGGCGCTAATCAAACTGCATTGAATGGCATATTAGTAAGTCCCTGTGGGTGTGCTAACATGCTAAGAGGGCGGACAGTCGGGGGATATAACGCCCAGGCGACTAGTCCCTGCGCTCATTAGCTTAAGATAAAAGATCTTTAGAAATACTTTTTCTAAAGATCTCTTTATCTATACTAGTGTATATGTGGCGCCCCTGACCTGGTCAGGCACCACTGAGTATTGCACCCATGCTGGGTGAGTACAAATAGGTAATCCCAAAGGCTGGATAGGGTGTGGACACACAGACACATAGTGACTAGGTCTCACACACACCATAGAGGGGACGCCTGGGCAGACCCAGGAGGGGACGTGGCTTCCACATCTCAGCTAGTGGTGGGTGGAGAAGCTGGTGTGACGCCCTGGACAAGCCAGGGGTCACAGGTAATGACATCACCACACCCTACACCCCGGTTAGGCACATCAAAGCTAGACCCAAAAATCCTTGTTGCCTTCCTCCAGGGGCTGATGTTCACACCAGGGGGTGGGCCAGGCGGTTGGCCCTGCCCACCGAGGAGATCACAGTCCTGGAGGCGGGAAAAGAGAGCAGATTAGTTTTGGACGGGAGAGTGTGAGGAGTAAAGTGGTAGTAGAGCAACTATCTGAGAGCGTCCGGGTGTGTGCCCCGGACAGAGACAGCAAAGTTAGCAGACGGCGGTGACCGTCTGCAGGAGTAGCCTATCGGAGTTGCCGTAAGGACCGTGGACGGGCGGTGGCCCGGCGGTACCGGACCGGTACACAAGGAGAAGCCAGCACCATTGGCAGGGGCCTTTCGGATCCCGGCAAGGCTTGGAGTCGCCGTGAATTTGCCAAATCCGTCAGTGAAGGGGACCTCCGGGTTTCCAAACAACTAAGTCCCGATTGAAGGCAACAGTCCAACCATATGAGAGAGACACCGCCACCGCCAAGGCACCAGTTTCTCAGGGCCAGCGCCTGCGGGCAAATAGGGGCTCCTCCGGCCTATATCCAAGTCGGGGAGCGGGTTACCGGTGGGAACCCATTGGAACCAACAGAAGTACTAGGTGCAGAGAAAGAGACAGTCACCGTTAACTACCGGGGAAAAGCAACAGCAGCCGTCCGTGGGAACCGTCTTTCCAGCCGTGTGTTTTACCGAGAACTGTGTCATCGTCTCAGGCTGAGTGAGTACCACCGTGCCGTGCGGCACAGCGCTGCCCCCGCGACCCTGCCCCTCACCAGGCCCCGCACCTGGCCTGCCATCCACCCCTACCCCATCACCGGGCCCCGGGACAACCAACCCCCTACCCGCGGAGGGGAGAAATAACAACAAAGCTGCTCCCTGTCACCTCTCCCGGGATCCCTGTCCAGAGCAGCGGTGGTGTCCACACAATCACCACAACCGTGGGTGGCGTCACGGACAATATCCCCAAAACCAAAACCCTTCCCCTTTTCACTCACGGGCAAGGAGCGCCGCTCGAGTCCCCGGGATCCGGCCCATCGCTCGAGCCACCGAGCAGCAGCGGCAGCCGGACCCGAGCAGTGGGAGAGCGCAGCGTCCACTCCTCCGCCCGCGACAACTTGGCGTCACGAACAGGATCTTACCACTCTGCCGTTGGGTAGAGGTGCGCCTTGTTACCGCCGGAGGTGTCCGGCCGGAAAATTTCAGAAGCCGCCATATTTGGCGCGAAAAGTTCCCGCTCGAGCGTCTCCTCGAGTAGTGGAGGCGCGAAGGCCAAAATCCCGCCCCGATAGAGGAGGAGCCGGAAAGAGGCTAAGGGGGACGGAAACAAGATGTCTGCGCCCGACGGAGCCGCTGGAGGAGCGGTGGTCGCAGCCGCAGTGGCACCCGTGGATGGGAATGGGCCTGCCCAGGTCCCGGCCACGCTGGCGGGGGTGCCGCGGCCCCAGCTCTCGCTCAGGTGATGCCGTTCTCCTTGCCCTATGTGCCCAGAGCTACCTGGCTACCGCAGTACGACAGGAAACCTGATGCGTTACAGGTCTTCCGGAAAAAGCTTAACCCGCTCCTGGAATTGTACCCCCTGACTGATAAGCAACGTGCAGCAGTAGTGCTGGGGCAGCTAACTGGAGCAGCCGAGCAGGAGGCGGAGACCTGTGCCGAGGGGGACCGGTCCTCTGTAGCCACCATTTTTGAGAGACTACAGACTGCCTTTGAGACCCGTACCGAAGCTGAGCTGAGAATGCAGTTTTACCAATGTCGGCAACGACCTGTGGACAGTATTCGGGACTATGCTTTACGTCTGCAAACCGCACTCCGCACACTGAAGCGGGTAGACACCATCAATGTGGCGGACAGCAATAAAATGTTAGTAGAGCAATTTGTGCAGGGAATGAGGTCCTCCGAGGATCGCAAACAACTCCGGCTGTGGGCCTTGGAACACCCAGATGTGGACTTTGCTGTGTTAATGGAGCGGGCCATTAAAGCTCTACAACCCCCAGCCTCGGAAGTCTTGGAGCCAGCCTCATGGCCAGTTGAGACGACCCCCGTCGTGGTGGCCCCTGCCCTACCAGCATCTCCAGTACCTACAGCTCCAAGCAACACGATGGAAGAACTGGCTGCCCAGGTCCGCCGTATGGATGGAGACCTCGCCAAGATTCTCGCCGCACTCCAGCCTCTGACCAGATCCCACCCTCCAGCAAAGATACAGCTCGCCGACAGCCCTGAGGATGTTCCCTGGATGCAGCGGAGAAGTGCTAACAATTCGCGGAACAGACCTCCAATCTGCTACAGGTGCAGCAAGCCTGGCCATTACTTCCGACAGTGCCCGTTAAACGAGCAACCCCTGGGACCACGGGCCAATCCTCAGGAGTAGAACCCCGTGGCCCCCCAGACTGGCAGGATCGGTATATCGGGGCCCGGCCCATCATCCCCGTGGCTGTGGACGGCATACCGGTGATGGCTCTCTTGGACACTGGATCACAGGTAACCACCATACCATACACATTTTACCAACGGTATTGGGGGACAGACGAGTTGGCTCCCCCAGATACTAGTATAACACTGATTGCTGCTGATGGACTCCCACTGACCCAAGTGGGGTATAAACAAGTGGCCATGACTGTGGGGCGAGCTGAACTGCAACACCAGGGTATGATTGTGATCATGAATGAACCCAGTGATCATAACCCGAAGATAGTGCTAGGAACCAATGTGATGGAGCACTGTATGAGTGATGTGTTAGCCCTACTGCAGCAGCTGGCCGCCACGGCGGCTGGGAGCCGACAGAGAGCTGTGCAGTGTGAGATCCGAGCCTTGATGTACCGCCAGCATGTAAACTCGACGGGAGGAGAGATTGGTGGGGTGAGAGTGATGGATGTTGCCCCGTTGATTGTTCCCCCTAGGAGTGAGATGATGATTTGGTGTAGGGCAGCAGTAGGGCCGCAGGGGCGTGACTACCCTGCTATGATAGAGCCCATGCCCTCCGAGCACTGGCCCACAGTAATGGCCGCCCGAGGGGTGGTAGATGTAAAGAAGGGGAGAGTGCCCGTGAGGGTGCTGAACTGTGGGGAGGAAGAAGTTAGACTCCCCCGGTATGCTACACTTGTAAGTTGCTCACTCTTGATCCCCACGCCATCCACGAGACAGCTGCCCCAACCTCCCCACCGACTGCCAGCACTCAACCACCCAAAGGGGAGTCAGAGGAGTGGCACTGACAGCTACATGTAGGCACTGATGATACCCCTGCACATTACAAAGAAGGGGTATACCGGGTGGTACGGGAGTATGAACGAGTTTTTAGCAAACACCCCCTAGACTTTGGGCAGATCAAAGGGGTCCAACACCATATCCCCACCGGTGAGCACCCCCCTATCAAAGAGAGGTACAGGCCTATTCCCCCTGCACACTACCAATATGCCAAAGACATGTTGAGGAACATGAAGGAGGCAGGGGTTATCAGGGACAGCTGTAGTCCCTGGGCCGCCCCATTGGTACTGGTTAAGAAGAAGGACGGCACCATGCGGATGTGTGTGGATTACCGGAAGATTAACCAGATAACGCATAAGGATGCTTACTGTTACGGTTGCTGCGAGCACTGGAGACTATGTCCAGATTTCTTCCTACTGCACATGTGCGAGCGCTGGAGACTAAGTCCAGATTTCTTGCTACTGCACATGTGCGAGCGCTGGAGACTAAGTCCAGATTTCTTGCTACTGCACATGTGCGAGCACCAGAGACTAAGTCCTATCTTGGAGCCATTGCACATGTGTGGGTGACATCATCGCTGACACGAGGTCACATGTCTCTGACACCTTCTATGCCGATTGGTCGCTGGTCATGTGCTTGTGATGCCTTGCTCAGTGATAGGCCAGCATGACGTCACTCCTGTCGTTCTGGCAGCGGATTGGCTCTGGTGTCCTCCATCTTGGATGAGGCACAGAGTCTATATAAGACCCTGACACACGCCGCATGGCGCTCAGTCCTCTTGGTTCATGCATAAGAGTAGACGCTCTGTGCGCGTTCCTCTAGGCATTCCTCTGTCTATGCTAGGTGAGCGCTACCGGCAGGGTAGCGTTCTTATACCTTACAGCTTCGGCTGCTGTCCGTATCCTTACCTCTTAGGGGAGCGGACATAGGCAGGTGCCTGAGGCACATGGTCTGGCTGGGCCTTGTGGTTCGACTCGTAGGTGGACGTTGCCGCTAGGGTAACGTTCCTTATACTGCGTCTGGCAGTTGTTCGTATCCTCGCACACTAGGGGAGCGAACAGAGGTAGGAGCTTTGTGCGGCTTACGCTGCTGTTCGTCTCTTTTGCACCACTAGAAGAGCGGACCTAGGTAGGTGCCATTTCGCACACATTGCCTTTGTCTCTGTGATTATTAACAGAGATCATTCCACACACCCTCCAAGTAAGGGAGGAATTGCTTTACTTACATATTATATCCTTCTGTGAGTTAACAGAGGTATTGCACTCTGCCATAGTCTGCAGCAGAGTCTTTGCACGGTGGACCCTGACTGTCTGATACTCCTTTAGGTTCTTATCAGACAGTCCCCCGTAACACTTACCCACTGCCCCGTATCGAAGAGTCCTTGGCCGCACTAAGAACCGCAAACTACTTCTCTACCCTTGACCTCACCAGCGGGTACTGGCAAGTAGCCGTGGCACCCGAGGACCGGGAGAAAACTGCCTTCACCACCCCGATGGGGCTCTGTGAAATTAATAGCATGCCGTTTGGGCTGTGCAACGCCCCTGGAACCTTCCAACGGCTGATGGAATGCTTTCTGGGACATCTAAATTTCGAGACCGTCCTGTTATACCTAGATGATGTGATTGTGTACTCCCAGACATATCAAGCCCACCTGGAGCACCTGGCTGAGGTGTTCGCGTCCCTTGCCAAATATGGGATGAAGTTGAAGCCCTCCAAGAGTCATCTGCTGAAACCCAGAGTGCAGTACCTGGGGCATGTGGTGGGTGCAGAAGGTGTCGCCCCCGACCCTGAGATCACTGCCATCCAAGACTGGCCGAGACCGACCACGGTGAGGGAAGTAAGGCAGTTCCTGGGTCTGGTGGGGTACTACCGTCGCTTTATCAAAGGATACACGAAGATGGCTGCCCCCATGCAAGACCTCCTCGTGGGACAGACCAAAGGTGGTAGACCCCTCGGGGCTCCACTGGTGTGGGAAGAGAGGCATGAGGCCATCCACCCCTACCCCATCACCGGGCCCCGGGACAACCAACCCCCTACCCACAGAGGGGAGAAATAACAACAAAGCTGCTCCCTGTCACGGCTCCCGGGATCCCCGTCCAGAGCAGCGGTGGTGTCCACACAATCACCACAACCGTGGGTGGCGTCACGGACAATATCCCCAAAACCAAAACCCTTTCCCTTTTCACTCATGGGCGAGGAGCGCCGCTCGAGTCCCCGGGATCCGGCCCATCGCTCGAGCCACCGAGCAGCAGCGGCAGCCGGACCCGAGCAGTGGGAGACACTGGTTGCTAGGTTGCAGTGGCAGGCATAGAGGGGAGGCAGTAGTGAACCAGTCTGAAGTGAGGAAGCGCAGTGTGCAGTCGCAGAAGGAGGATGTGCTCGGTGTCACTAGTCAGACCCTGCACGTGTAGCGGCTGTCGGCGGGGGAGTTCGGTTGCCACAGAGTCAGACTGAAAGACACCTCAGGAAGGAGCGAGGTGATTGAGTACGGGGACTCCTGGTAGACCATGCCCGCACAGGGAAACGGGTCCCTAGAGCAGAAACCCAGTGAATCGGTCTGCTAAACCTGCTGGTGAGGGTGCTGGATGTGCCTCACCAACCAATACAGAGTCCACAGCATCAGCAGCAATGAGGGGGCCTATAAGTGAGACAGGGCAAGAAACCATCTTTACTTGGTCCACGCTGCCAGCAAATGGGCTAGAAAGGGGAGAAAGGCAGATGCCACTTCCCTGGATGATTCCCGCAATACTTCAAGTTAGGGGTCATCTCAAACAAGAAGGGCTAGGAAGGCGAGCTTACAGTCACCCCTGGTCCAGCCTGAAGGATACCTGGTTCTCCCTGCAGTTTGTCTTAGCATCGCTCGGGTTACCTCACAGTGAACAACTGAATGTGAGTAAAAACCCTGAAAGACATTTCTGGACTGTGTGTGAGTTCTTCTGCGACCTGTGGTACTAGGCACATACACCCGAGCCCCTAGGGCCAGCCTCACTCTCGGGAGGCCACACCATCTGACTGCAAATACCATCAGCCCAAGGCGCTTGCTAAACTGCAGTGGCGGTCACCCATCACCCTGACCGCAAAACCGAGTGTGGCGTCACAACTCCTATTAAAGTTAACCGGACATACCTGTGGCCAGAAGGGTCCCTAATGAGAAGTCCCCACAGTGTCCCGGAGGCGACCGTTGCAGCGCTGTGGTGGGCGACTCATATACAGATCTTCCTGAGAATCTGTCTCCAGAGCTTATTGTAAATGAAAGAGGGCATTACCAGTGAGAGATCAGGAGAGCAAACTGTCAGTCATTACATGTCTCACACTTGTAACTCCATCTATCATATAAAATAAGCTCTGTATAGTCAGATTCCCATAGATCTTAACAGCTTACTTACATATTAAAAGAAATGTGGATTTATCTGGAATAAGACATCAGATAGCAGATATCAAGGAATCATTTTACTGAGCTTCCTATGACCTACATGCCCATATAAACGGCTTAGGAGGGTTGATCCTTCCTTACTTTGTCACTTTAATAAAACTATGTACAAAGATATAGTTAATACTATTTGAAAAGGCTATTAATGAAAATGTAGGCATTTCCTCCAGTCATTTCAGCATTGTTTAGCTCAGCACTTGAGTTTTATATTGTTTTTCTATTTAATCTTCATTTTATAAGTGTGAGGATCAAAGCAGCTCCAATTTCAGGAAACTGTATTAGAAGAGCAGAGCAATGTTGCCCCCTAGTGTTTATTAGCTGTATTTACAATAATAAATTATTTGCTATTCAGCAGTACATGTTCTAAATTGGAGGAAAGTTCTTTGGGATGTATTTCCTCAATTATTTCAGAAATTTGTCATTTGTGAGGGGATTTTAGAGTGCAACATAATTTAGCGGGTTTAATTGAGCAGCACAGTAACAATAATTGCATGTAAAATAGCCCTCTTCTTGATCTTAGAAGTGTTTGGAATACTTAAACTATTAGGGAATTGTTTGTATTTTACAATTTTGATTTTTCCTCCTCTTCTTCCCTGAACCGTTACATTTTTTTCTTCCGACATAGCTGTAGGGGAGCATGTTTTTTGCAGAACTAGTTGAAATCTTGAACGACACCATAATTTTACTATGAAAACAGGACAAAAATTCCAAGTGCGGTGAAATTGTGAGAAAAAAGTGCAATCGGTTTTGCTTTTGTGTGGTAGAAAAGTTTCTTCAGGTTCAGTACGAAGACCACAACAAACTAGTCCAGTTTGTCATTATTAATGGTGAAAAAAATTTCCTGAAATTAAAAAAAAAAACTATTATAGTTTGTTTCTCCATTTTCCTAAATCAGTGTTGTTTTTGTTTGGGGGGGGGTGTTTGTGGGGTTTTTTTGTACCTCTTCCGTCGATGGAGATGTGAGGACAAAGTTTTGTGCCCTGATACCATTTTTAGGAACATTTTGGTACTTTTTCTTGCATTTCTTTGAAGGAAGTGCTGCGACTGAAATAAATAGCAATTCTGGTGTTGCATTTCTTTTCCTTTAATGTACAGTTTAGATGATGTTATATTGTGATAAGCCTGTTTTTCTCGACCACAACAGTACCATATATATATATATATATATATATATATATATATATATATATATATATATAATATATATATTTATTTATTTATTTTATTATTTTAAGTCCTTTTTTTGAAGGAGAGAAGGGAGTGTTTGTGGTTTGAGTTACAGTTTCATATATTTTTAAAGCTTTTAATTTTTTTATTTAACTGTATAGTTTAGAGGGACTTGACATTACGATAGGTCGATTGGTTATACCATCCTCAACCTTTCTTAACTTGAGAGCCAAATTCAGTTATGAGTGAGGGTCGCAAGCCACACCAGAACTCCCCAGAATAGTGATATCCAGCTCCTGTCTCCCCCACAGTAGTGACACCCAGAGCCCCCATTATTGGTATAATAGTGCAGTATACATATATTTGGGGTTTTCCATCTTACCATCATTCAGTATCTTAGCATTAAAGGCGTGGTTCACCCATTTTTTTAATTTTTTTCTATGAGTGTACCTTATCATTATAGGCGTTTTCTGCATTGGCTTCTATTTGCTTTGCACTTCTGGCACTGAGCGGCGCTATCCTGCACGTTCAGTGCCTGTCACATGACCCCCTGGTGCTGCGGCCGCTAGTTTCCTCTTACGTCCATCAAGTTCCGGAGTCTCAAACTGGATTGGTACGTCAGAGGATGCTGGTGCCACTCACACTGATTGACTGGGCTGTGGGCGGTGACTACGCACGTCACAGCCCAGCATCGAGGGGAGCATCCAGAGGACGCCAGTGTGGAGCCGTGAAGAGGGCTGAGCGTCCGGCAGATGGTGAGGCACGGGGCGCCAGTGTGGAGTACAGGGGGATTTATTCAGCTGAAACCTCCCTTGTCACGTAAGTACTGATTTCACTCTCCACCCGCCCGCTCTGCTGCGATGTCAGGAGAACGGGCGGTGTCGGGTGATGTGATCATGTGCTCCTCCCACCAGCACTACAGGACGCAGCAAGACACTGACAGGCTGGTGACATGCAGCACCGCATGTGTCAGAGCAGACAGAGCATGTCACCGCTCTGCTCTGTCACCTGTACTGCTGTATGGGACCAACTGTCTGCGCTCTGTCACCTGCACCACAAGTCACAGAGTGGAACAAGTTGGTGACAGAGCACCTCTCCCCCTCTCTCTTCTCTACCCCCCCTATCTTCTCTCCCCCCTCTCCTCTCTTCCCCCTCTCTTCTCCCTCCTCTCTTCTCCCCCCTTCTTCTCCCCCCTTCTTCTCCCCCCATTCTTCTCCCCCCCGTCTTCTCTCCCCCCTCCCCCCCTCTTCTCCCCCCCTCTCTTCTCTCCCCCTCTCTTCTGTCCCCCTCTTCTCCCCACCCCCTCTCTTCTCTTCCCCCCTCTTTCTCCACCCCTTTCTTCTCCCCCTCCCCTCTTCCACCTCTTCTATCCCCCCTCTCTTCTCTCCCTCCCTCTTTTCCCTCCCTCTCTCTTTTCCCTCCCTCTCTCTTTTCCCTCCCTCTCTCTCTCTTTTCCCTCCCTCTCTCTCTTTTCCCTCCCTTTCTCTCTCTTTTCCCTCCCTCTCTCTCTCTCTTTTCCTTCTCTCGCTCTCTTTTCCCTCTCTCTCTTTTCCCTCTCTCTTTTCCCTCTCTCTCGCTTTTCCCTCTCTCTCCCTCTCTCTCTCTCTTTTCCCCCTCTCTCTCTCTTTTCCCCCTCTCTCTCTCTTTTCCCTCTCTCTCTCTCTCTCTCTTTTCCCACTCTCTCTCTCTCTTTTCCCTCTCTCTCTTATCCCTCTCTCTCTCTTTTCCCTCTCTCTCTCTTTTCCCTCTATCTCTTTTCCCTCTCTTTTCCCTCTCTCTCTCTTGGCATGGTCAGTACAGAAATCTCTCGATCGTGGAGGGGTGAGGAGTAATAAACATGGAGTCCCTAATGTGTCTGTGTATTTATTTCTAATAAAGTATTTTTCTCTGTGTGATGTCTTTTTTTTTTAACCCTTTGTTGGAGATTCTTAATGGCCAGGTCAAACTTGGCCTGACATTAAGAATCTCGGGCTTTATACCAGCTGGTAAAACATAGCTGGTATTAACCCCTTATTACCCAGCGTGCCACCTGCCACCAGAGCCACTAGAAGAGTTAGATACAGCGCCAGAAGATGGCGCTTCTATGAAAGCGCCATTTTCTGGGGTGGCTGTGGACTGCAATTCGCAGCGGGGGGGTCAGAAAGCTTGGGCTACCCTGCATTGTGGATTCCAATCCCCAGCTGCCTAGTTGTACCTGGCTGGACACAAAAAAATGAGCGAAGCCCAATTTTTTTTTTTTTAATTATTTCATGAAATTCATGAAATAATTTAAAAAAAAGGGCTTCCCTATATTTTTGGTTCCCTGCCGGGTACAAATAGGCAGCTGCGGGTTGGGGGCAGCCCATACCTGCCTGCTGTACCTGGCTAGCGTACAAAAAATATGGCGAAGCCCACGTCATTTTTGTAAAAACGTTTTTAGGCAATAACCTTTATAAAAAAAAAAAGGCTTCCCTGGATTTTTCATTGCCAGTGAAGGTAACACCAAGCAGCGGGGGTTAGCAGCCAGTAGCTGCTTGGGTTACCCTTAGCAATAGAAAATGCAGCGGGAGGCCTTACTTGTTCTGTGTCCCCCAGCATCCATCGCAGCGTGTGCGAGCTGGAGTTCATCTGAGTTCAGATCTGTTGACTCCAGTGACGGAATGAACTCTGCTGAACTCACAGCCCCCACATGCTGCGATGGATGCAGGGGGACACAGAAAAAGTAATCGGTCGACACTGGAGTCATCTGATTACTTGTTCTGCTGGCTGTGTGGTCAGGAGTAGGGATAAGTGAGCAGTAAAATGCTCTGGTGCTCGATGGGTGAAGCCCATGTTGATTTTTTTTTAAATTCAATAAAAAAAAAAAACAAAACAAAAAAAACAAAACACATAACCCTAGGGATAGGGGTAAAAAAAAAATGTGTGGTCTCCTGCTACATTTTCTATTGCTAAGGGTAACCCAAGCAGCTACCGGCTGCAAACCCCCACTGCTTGGTGTTACCTTAACTAGCAATGGAAAATCAAGAGAAGCGCTTTTTTTTTTAAGTTTATTGCCTAAAAACTAAAAAAGAAGTAAAAAAAAAAAATGACGTGGGCTTCGCCATATTTTTGTATGCTAGCCAGGTACAGCAGGCAGGCATGGGCTGCACCAAAACCCCAGCTGCCTATTTGTACCTGGCTGGAAACCAAAAATATGGGGGAGCCCTTCTTTTTTTTAATTATTTCATGAATTTCATGAAATAAAAAAAAATAAATAAATAAAAAAAAATTACATGGGCTTCGCCCATTTTTTGTATCCAGCCAGGTACAACTAGGCAGCTGGGGATTCGAATCTGCAGCGCAGGGTGGCCCAAGCTTTCTGGCCCCCCCGCTGCAAATTGCAGTCCACAGCCGCCTCAGAAAATGGCACTTTTATTGAAGCGCCATCTTCTGGAGCTGTATCCAACTCCTCCAGTGGCCTGGTGCCAGGTGCCACGCTGGATAATAAGGGGTTAATACCAGCTTTGTTTTACCAGTTAACAAATGACTCATATGATTTGGATGCAGATGGGGTTAAGGTAGATGCATAATGTGGATTGCATCACTGTAAATTCATGGCCCCCTTAACAGTATAAAGCTCGAGATTCTTAATGTAAGGCAAAGTTTGACCCGGCCATTAAGAATCTCCGATAAAGGGTTAAACAAAAGACACCACACAAAGAAAAAACAATTTATTAGAAATGAATACACAGACACACTTAGGTACTCCATGTTTATTACTCCCTCTCACCCCTCCACAATAGAGAGAGAGAACTCTGTACTGACCATGCCAGGAGAGAGAGAGGGAAAAGAGAGACAGAGGGAAGAGAGAAACAGAGGGAAGATAGAGGGATGATAGAGAGAGAGGCAAGAGAGAGAGGGAAAATAGAGAAGGAAGAGAGAAGAGAGAGGGAAGCGAGGGAAAAGAGAGAGGGAAGAGAGAGAGGGAAGAGAGATGAGAGAGGGAAGAGAGAGAGAGAAGGAAGAGAGGGAAAAGAGGGAGAGGGAAGAGAGAGAGAGAGAGGGGGGGAAGAGAGAGGTAGAGGGAAGAGAGAGGGAGAGGGTAGAGAGAGGGAGAGGGATGAGAGAGAGAGGGAAGTGAGAGGGAAAAGAGAGAGAGAGAGAGAAGAGAGAGGGAAGAGAGAGGGAAAAGAGAGAGGGAACCAAGAGAGAGAAAGAGAGAGGGAAGAGACAGAGAGAGAGAGGGAATAGAGAGAGAGAGAGGGAAGATAGATAGAGGGAAGAGAGAGGGAAAAGAGAGAGAGGGAAAAGAGAGAGAAGAGAGAGAAGGAAGAGAGGTACTCTGTCACATGCTGTGCTGCATGTCACTTGCTCCACTCTGTGACTTGTTGTGCAGGTGACAGAGTGGAGACAGTTGGTCCCATGCAGCACAAGTCACAGTGTGGAGTAACTTGGTGACATGCAGCACACTGTGTCAAAGCAGAGCATGTCCAGTCACAGAGTGGAGCAAGATGGTCCCATGCAGCATCCAGTCACCTGTACTGCTAGTGGGAGTACATGATCACACTGCCCGACACCACACGCTCTCCTGACACCAGAGCAAAGCGGGTGGGTAGGTAGTGTGATCACATACTTGCGTGACAGGGGGTTTCAACTGAAGAAACCCCCCCGTACTCCACACTGGTGCACCGTACCTCACAGATCTGTTAAGTGCTCTTCACTGCTCCACACTGGCGCCATCCGGATCCTCTCCTTAATGCTTGGCTATGACATGCCGTAGTCACCGCCCACAGCCAAGTCAATCAGTGGGAGTGGCACCAGCATTCCCTGATGTAACGTCAAGTCTGAGAGCCCGGAACTTGACGTGATGTCAGAGGATACTAGCGACCACAGCACCAGGGGGTCATGTGACCGGCACTGAGCGTGCAGGATAGCGCCGCTCAGTGCCAGAACTGCAAATAGAGGCCAATGAAGAAAACACCTAAAATTGTAAGTTACACTGTTATAGAAAATAAAAAAAATGGGTGAACCACCCCTTTAAGCACTCCCACCACACTATCGCATCCAGATTCAAGCATATCCTCTATCTTGCAGCATCATCCTATGTCCAGCTTAGCACTTACGTAATTTATCTCTCCAACTCTAAGGCCAGTATATGAGCATTTGTGGTGCCCCTGAGGCTTCAGTCGACACAGGCTACTGCACCTCACTTAAGGTGCGATACTCATCCTAGATTCAGAGAAGGTCGGTACCGGTTCCACAACACAGCAACTCATACACACAACCAGAATGGCCTCCCCGCTGGGGATCGGCTAGGGTTGGGTCTTAATACAGTCACCAAACATGGGGGGCAGCCACCCACTAGTGACAGGGAACGGGGAATTGCAGCCACCAGGGGGAGTTAGGAGCAACACAACAGTGGAGAGTTCTCCAGCAGGAATAGGTATGGAGCAGTCAGGTTTTACCAGTGGCTCTGATGGGACGCAGGAGTCAATACAGTCACCAAGGGAAAAGGTTCATTGCTCCCTCGGGACCGACACAGTGCAGGGTGCAGAATCCTAGAATGGAACATACTTCAAGTTTTATCACCAAAATCTGCTGGCCAGGGGGATTGTATGTCCCTCTGGCCAGCACAGTTCCCGGAGTACAGTGCTACATAGGGTCCGGGGTCATTATTTAAGTCATACCCCACCACGGATCCGTGGCACCTGCATACGGGGTGGGAGTAAACACTTTTCAAAATCCGGGGTCCCCAAGAAGCTTCAGGCCACGGGGATCCATCATTAAAGGCACAAGAAGGAAGGGCCCACCGTCCACTGTACCGGTTCTGACCTCCAACAGATCTGGGATTGACTGGGGCCCATCACGGCAGTGACCGGCATCTCCTGGGTAAACCAAGACTGTAAGTAAAGAAACCTTAAACCTGCAGAGACAGTGTCCGCCTGTCCTTGCCGGCACCATTGGCTTGCGCTTTGGCACCAGCCATCACTACTCCCCTCATCATCTTCCCTGGGGCCCGCTCCACCTGTGGGAAGCAGAAACATCTTAGCTGCTACAACCATCAGCACCGGAGGCTATTCCCTGGCTGCGAACCGCAGGTGGTGTCCAAACTTCCATTCCATCATCTCTATTCCCTTTTATTGTATACTCGGGGCCACGAAGCCAGGCAGGGCCACCCAGACCCGATATCACCGGCCCGGCGACAAGTAAAGTTAATCCCTTGCCCCATGGGTGCTACACATACAGACATGCTCATTTGTGTGGGACTTTTCAGAAAAGTCACTGTCATTAGACCTGCTTGTAAAAGTTATATATAGGGGCATATTAAAGGGTGCTTTACACGCTGCGACATCGCTAATATATCGTCGGGATCACGGTGTTTGTGATGCACATACGGCGCCGTTAGCGACATCGCAGCATGTGACACGTACGAGCGACCTTCAACGATCCCAAAAGTGGTAAAAATCGTTGTTTTGGAGAGGTCGTTCTAAAACAAAATATCATTGTTTGGCCACTAGCGATGTTGTTCCTCGTTTCTGCGGCATTACACATCGCTATGTGTGGCACCGCAAGAACGAGTAACATCTCCTTACCTGCGTCCACCAGCAATGCGGAAGGAAGGAGGTTGGCGGGATGTTACATCCTGCTCATCTCCACCCCTCCGCTTCTATTGGCCGGCCACTTAGTGACACCGCAGTGACATCGCAATGACGCCGAACGCACCTCCCCCTTGAGGGAGGGATTGTTTGGCGGTCACAGCGACGTCGCTGACAAGGTATGTGTGTGTGACGCTGCCGTAGCGATAATGTTCGCTACGGCAGCGATCACCACATATTACACGTACGACGGGGGCGGGTGCTATCGCTAGCGATGACGTAGCGTGTAAAGCACCCTTTAGAGTAGCTAAGCTCCGAGCAGTTTAGAAGGCAAAGCCCCCTCCCAGCCCCCGATGTATGATGTAACATGTCCTATGATCCCCTTAGAGAGATCGTGTGATAGGTGACTTGTTTAACCAACAGGTGCTTTGGTGCACATCTGTAGATGCAAATAGTGAGAGATGCAAAGTTTCTTACCTTTATATACAGTGCTATACAAAATAGAGCTGCGGTGGGCAATTAATTTTCTTGACGGGCCACATTAGAGACTGACTGTTTTGAAGGCCAAACCAATAAGTTGAAATTAATTCAGCTCAAAATTAATAATTTAACTATATTATTATTTTATAGTAATATTAGATGTATCACTTAATATTGAGCAGAATTAAATATACTAACGTCCCGTACATGAGCCCCTATGCAAAGTTCCTATATAAAGTATAAGCCCTCACTCAGCCCCTATATACAGTATGAGCCCCAACATATCTACTTATATACAGGATGAGCCCTCACATAGCCTCTTATATACAAGATGAGCCCTCACATAGTCCCCTATATAGAGCATGAGCCCACATATATGTCCCTAGATTCAGTATGCGCCCTCGCATAGGTCCCTATATATATAGTATGAGCCCTCACATAACTCACTATATACAATCTGAGCCCCCACATTGCTCCCTATGTACAGGAAGAGCCCTCACATAGCTTCATATATACAGGAAGAGTCCTCACATAGCTCCCTATATACAGGCATACATCCCAAACACATATAAAAAAACAACACACACCTCATTCCCATTCCCCTGCTAGTATGTTCTGGTCCCTTGGGCTCCACTTCTTCTTGATTCTGGCATGTAAATGCTGGTGTTATGATTTCATCATACTGGCACATCACAGAATTGATGACGGGAGCTACCCTGGAGCCACTCTGTATTGCCGACACTGGAGCTTCAGGTAGCTTCCTGCCTGGAGATGTGCACCAACAAAGTATTATATTGAGGGCAATTTGGACATGGCCCCTCTCTCACCCAGGAACCTCAGGCCCTGGGCGCTACTTCACATTGCCCTCTTTATAATCTGCCTATGCCGGAATTTAATAAAACTACAGCTCTCCCATGTTGCTTAGCAAGGTGATGAGGTTCATATAAGGACAAAGATCTCTACGGCTAATGCCACGGTAATCTCTGGGCTCCCCTCTTTCTTATCTGCCTCATTTATATGCTGCTGTCTGTGATTGACAATGGCATTTAATTGATTAAACTACAGTTACTAGAGTGCACTGCAAATTGCTGTAGTTAGTCAAGTGCCAGCTAGCAATGTACCACAACCGACATCAGCCTGGTATTGAAAAAAGGCTCAGGTCCTGTGACAACCTCATAGTTTGCTTAACGACCTGTAATGAAAATGTACATCATAGGTCAACTCATTATCCAATAGAAGAGAACCTTTCAGCTGGTCAAAAGTGGTTAGCTTTTGATCTTGCATGGTGATTTAAGTCTTGCATGAGGCTGCCCAGCCATGGATGGACCTCTGCCACAGAGATTTTGTGCTGCAGTTATCGAGTCAGAATAGCTTTGACGACCCTTATACATTATGTGCCTCAGTATTTGGAGACCACACTCAATAACTTTACATGGACCTATGCAATATAGGAAGAAAAGACTGGATTTGTTGAAGTCCAATGTATCCATTCCTTCTTTTTCCTGACAATAGGTCTTTAAGGCGAGGAGAGGGGAATCAGGATTTCGTTATGCACATTAGGTGGTTGTACTGGCATAATCTACTGTGGCCAGTTTTATAGTTAGCACGTTCTCTTTTTAGTATGAATGGAAACTGGCTTGAAAAGAGTTCCGTAGTAATACACCTCCAATAGTTGGTGGCCAAATGCTCATATACTCACCAATTATTCTTAATCCCCATGCCCACCCATCCCAGTTACATTCCTGCTCAGAGTTTGTGTTATCGATAGAGAAAAGTAATGTGCTGTTGGGCAGCTCGGTTGGTGACTTATGCTTCTAGAGAACTAAGGATAGGGCATATTGAAGTTAAAATCCTTTTTTCTCTGACATCTGCACAACAGATTGCTGTCTCACTGAAATCGGGAGGGCTGCATGACATTATTATAATGTGTATGAGATGATTGTGGTTCTAAAGGGTACTTTACACGCTGCAACATCGCTAACTATATATAGTCAGGGTCACGTCGTTAGTGATGCACATCCGGCGTCCATAGCGACATCGCAGTGTGTGACACGTAGGACTGACGATCAACGATCGCAAAAACTTCAAAAATCATTGATCGTTGACACGTCGCTCCTTTTCATAATATCGTTGGTGGTGCATGCCATTGGGTGTTCGTCGTTCCTGCGGCATCACACATCACTATGTGTGACACCGCAGGAACGAGGAACATCTCCATACCTGTGTCCACTGGCAATGAGGAAGAAAGAAGGTGGGCGGGATATTCCACCCGCTCATCTCCGCCCCTCCGCTTCTATTGAACGGCTGACGTGTGACGTCGCTGTGACGCCGCATGAGCTGCCCCCTTAAAAAGGAGGCGGTTCGCCGGCCAGAGCGACGTCGAAGAGAAGGTAAGTCCATGTGACAGGTGTAAGCGATGTTGTGCGCCACGGCCAGAAATTTGCCCGTGACGCACAACCGACTGAGCGGTTTTAGCGATTTTAGCATGTAAAGTGCCCTTTTCTCTTCACTTGTGAGGTCAAGCCATAGATTGCTTCACGTTGTTGCCTTATTTGTGTGTTAATACGTTAACGTGATAAACAACAGATGATAATATATGAAATGTCAAAAAACACCTGATATATCCAATGTAGCTTTATTTGAGAATCATAAAACAAGGGAAGTGTGGAATATACCCTTGGACACACAGAATACAATAATATAAGTCTCCAAACTGATAATATGACATATAAAGACAAGTATGTGACTCCAAAATCCCAAAGGTGCTAAAGCTATACCATAGGAGTCTTACCCCTACCTGATGAATTAGGTTAACCACCTAAGTAGCAACCAGTGATGCCCCCATTCCACAGCAGCTAGCCCTATCTTTCCCTGTTCCTAAAGCTGGTGTCACACACAGCGACAACGACGTCGCTGCTACGTCACCATTTTCTGTGACGTTGCAGCGACGTCCCGTCGCTGTCGCTGTGTGTGACATCCAGCAACGACCTGGCCCCTGCTGTGAGGTCGCCGGTCGTTGCTGAATGTCCAGCTTCATTTTTTGGTCGTCACTCTCCCGCTGTGACACACACATCGCTGTGTGTGACAGCGGGAGAGCGACGAAATGAAGCGAGCAGGAGCCGGCACTGGCAGCTGCGGTAAGCTGTAACCAGCGTAAACATCGGGTAACCAAGGGAAGACCTTTCCCTGGTTACCCGATATTTACCTTAGTTACCAGCCTCCGCTCTTGCTGCTAGTGCCGGCTCCTGCTCTGTGCACATGTGGCTGCAGTACACATCGGGTAATTAACCCGATGTATACTGTAGCAAGGAGAGCAAGGAGCCAGCGCTAAGCAGTGCGCGCGGCTCCCTGCTCTCTGCACTGTGACATGTAGCTGCAGCACACATCGGGTTAATTAACCCGATGTGTACTGTACCTAGGAGAGCAAGGAGCCAGCGCTAAGCGCGGCTCCCTGCTCTCTGCACATGTAGCACAGCGACGTTATGATCGCTGCTTCTGCTATGTTTGACAGCTAAGCAGCGATCATAACAGCGACTTACAAGGTCGCTGTTACGTCACCGAAAATGGTGACGTAACAGCGACGTCGTTGTCGCTGTCGCTTAGTGTGACACCAGCTTAAGAAACTGGATCAATGGGTGATGATCCTCAAACAAGGACAGAATCCAGGGCTACAGAAGATAAAGATACAATACAGTCTGATGGCTATACATTAAAATAAAGTGCTAGATAACAACAGAATGTCTCAAAACATTTCACCCCTCCATTCTCTAGGGCAGAGGTTCCCAACTCCAGTCCTCAAGGGACACCAACAGTGCATGTTTTCAGGATTTCTTTAGCATAGCATGGGTGTTGGATTCAGCACCTTTGCAGGTGATTAAATTATCACCTGTGCAATACTAAGGAAATCCTGAAAACATGCACTGTTGGTGTGCCTTGAGGACTGGAGTTGGGAACCTCTGCTCTAGGGGAAATATTCCCTTTTAATCAGAAAAGTCCACTATTATCATGTTGCTGGCATAAACCGGGAGCCAAGTGTGATGGACCATATCTAGATCTTTTGATATCAATGTTAACATCTGACCCTCTGCCTCCTGAAGAGCCTGTTATCGCTGTACCTTGGAAGGATTAATGGGGAGGGAAATGCGTTGAGGCAGTCTTTGCCAGCAGAATATTACTTATCTGTATTGTATCTTTTTCCTTATCTGAGGATCATTACTTATTGATCCAGTTTCTTAGGAACAGGGAAAGATAGGGCTAGCTGCCATGGAACAGGAGCACCACTTGTTGCAACTTAGGGTGCTTAACCTCTGTTGTCAGGTAGGGGTGAGTCTCCTAGGGTATAGCCGTAGCACCTTTGGGATCTTGGAGTCAGGTACTTGTCTTTTTATGTCATACTAGCTCTAGCTCCCGGGCGTTGCCCGGGATAGTAACTGTCTCTCTGTCTCTCTCTCAGTCTCTGTCTGTGTGTCGCTGTCTGTCTGTCTCTCTGTTTGTCTCTTTCCTTGTCTGTCTGTGTCTGTCTCTGTCTGACTATTTCTATCTCTGTCTGTATTTGTATCAGTCTATCTGTCTCCATCTCTGTGTCTGTCTGTCTCTCTCTATCTCTGTGTCTGTCTCTATGTGTGTGTCTGTCTGTCTCTTTCCCCGTCTGTCTCTTTTCCATCTTTCCAGGTCTGTCTCTTTCCCTGTCTGTCTCTTTCCCCATCTGTCTCTTTCCTTGTCTGTCTCTTTCCAGGACTATCTCTTTCCAGGGCTGTCTCTTTCCAGGTCTGTCTCTTTCCCCATCTGTCTCTTTCCCCATCTTTCTCTTTCCCCATCTGTCTCTTTCCCCGTCTGTCTCTTTCCCCGTCTGTCTCTTTCCCCGTCTGTCTCTTTCCCCGTCTGTCTCTTTCCCCGTCTGTCTCTTTCCAGGTCTGTCTCTTTCCCCATCTGTATCTTTCCCCATCTGTCTCTTTCCCTGTCTGTCTCTTTCCCTGTCTGTCTCTTTCCCTGTCTGTCTCTTTCCTCATCTGTCTCTTCCCCGTCTGTTTCTTTCCAGGGCTGTCTCTTTCCCTGTCTGTCTCTTTCCCATCTGTCTCTTTCCTTGTCTGTCTCTTTCCAGGACTGTCTCTTTCCAGGGCTGTCTCTTTCCAGGTCTGTCTCTTTCCCCGTTTGTCTCTTTCCCCATCTGTCTCTTTCCCCATCTGTCTCTTTCCCCGTCTGTCTCTTTCCCCGTCTGTCTCTTTCCCCGTCTGTCTCTTTCCAGGTCTGTCTCTTTCCCCATCTGTCTCTTTCCCCATCTGTCTCTTTCCCCATCTGTCTCTTTCCCCATCTGTCTCTTTCCCCGTCTGTCTCTTTCCTCATCTGTCTCTTCCCCGTCTGTCTCTTTCCAGGGCTGTCTCTTTCCAGGGCTGTCTCTTTCCTCATCTGTCTCTTCCCCGTCTGTCTCTTTCCAGGGCTGTTTCTTTCCAGGTCTGTCTCTTTCCCCGTCTGTCTCTTTGCCCGGCTGTCTCTTTCCCTGTCTGTCTCTTTCCAGGGCTCTCTCTTTCTCTGTATGTCTCCTTCCCCGTCTGTCTCTTTCCAGGGCTGTTTCTTTCCCCATCTGTCTCTTTCCCCATCTGTCTCTTTCCAGGGCTGTCTCTTTGCCCGGCTGACTCTTTCCATGACTGTCTCTTTTCAGGGCTGTCTCTTTCCAGGTCTGTCTCTTTCCCCATCTGTCTCTTTCCCCATCTGTCTCTTTCCCCATCTGTCTCTTTCCTCATCTGTCTCTTTCCCCATCTGTCTCTTTCCCCATCTGTCTCTTTCCAGGGCTGTCTCTTTCCAGAGCTCTCTCTTTCCAGGGCTCTCTCTTTCCAGGGCTGTCTCTTTGCCCGGCTGACTCTTTCCAGGATTGTCTCTTTCCAGGGCTGTCTCTTTCCAGGGCTGTCTCTTTCCCAGTTTGTATCTTTCCCAGTTTGTATCTTTCCCAGTCTGTCTCTTTCCCTGTCTGTCTCTTTCCCTGTCTGTCTCTTTCCCCGTCTGTCTCTTTCCTAGTCTGTCTCTTTCCCAGTCTGTCTCCTTCCCCGTCTGTCTCTTTCCAGGGCTGTCTCTTTCCAGGTCTGTCTCTTTCCAGGGCTGTCTCTTTGCTCATCTGTCTGTCTGTCTCTTTTCCCATCTGTCTCTGTCTGTGTCTCTGTCTCTCTCCACCGACATCATATAACCTCACGCATAAGCTTCAATTAACATTTTATTTTGTTCCTATAGCAACCACTGACAGTTGCTATTAGTAACCTATAGCCCCCACCTCCATTCAGTTTAATGGCGGCAGGATTTTTGAGACTAACTGTAAAGCACGGGGTTAAATTTTTCTGTCAAAACATAATCTATGACGTTCCCTTGGTCATATGGCGCGTCCGTGCAAAATTTTGTGATTGTAAATGCTACGGTGCGGATTCCTTTAGCGGACATACACACATACATACATACACTGAGCTTTATATAATAGACTAGCTGTAGTACCCGGGCGTTGCCCGGAATAGTAACTATCTCTCTTTGAGTTTCTGTCTGTCTCTGTATCTGTCTGTCTCTGTGTGTCTGTCTCTGTCTGTATCAGTTTCTCTGTCTGTCTCTGTATCAGTCTCTCTGTCTGTCTCTCTCTATCTCTGTGTCTCTATCTCTGTGTCTCTCTCTTTCTCTGTGTCTGTCTGTCTCTATCTGTCTCGTTCCCCGTCTGTCTCGTTCCCCGTCTGTCTCGTTCCCCGTCTGTCTCGTTCCCCATCTGTCTCGTTCCCCGGCTGTCTCTTTCCCCGGCGGTCTCTTTTCAGGGCTGTCTCTTTCCAGGGCTGTCTCTTTGCCCGGCTGTCTGTGTTTTTCTGTCTCTGTCTCTGTCCGTCTCCCCATCTTATTACCTCACACATCGGCTTTTATACTAAGGGGTACTTTGCACATTACGACATTGCATGCCGTTGCTGCGATGTCGAGTGTGATAGTCCCCGCCCCCGTCATACGTGCGATATCTCGTGATTGCTGCCGTAGCAAACATTATCGCTACAGCAGCTTCACATGCACTCACCTGTCCTGCGACGTTGCTCTGGCCGGCGACCCGCCTCCTTCCTAAGGGGGCGGGCCGTGCGGCGTCACAGCGACGTCACACGGCAGGCGGCCAATAGCAACGGAGGGGCGGAGATGATAAACATCCCGCCCACCTCCTTCCTTCTCATAGCAGCCAGAACGCAGGTAAGGTGTTCCTCGCTCCTGCGGCTTCACACACAGCGATGTGTGCTGTGGCAGGAACCAGGAACAACATCGTACCTGTCGCTGCACCGGCATTATGGAAACTTTGAAGACTTCACTGATGATACGATAACGACGCTTTTGCGCTCGTTCATCGTATCAAAAAGGTTTTACACACTACGACATCGCAAGTGACGCCGGATGTGCGTCACTTTCGATTTGACCCCACCGACATCGCACCTGCGATGTCATAGTGTGCAAAGCTCGCCTAACAGTTTATTTTGTTCCTATAGCAACCACTGAAAGTTACTATTAATAGGCCGTATCTCCAAGCTCCATTCAGATTAATGGAGGCAGGATTTTGGAGACTATCTGTAAAGCGCGGGGTTAAATTTTCCCCTCCAAACATAGTCTATGACGTTCCCCGAGTCACATGAGGCGTCTGTGCAAAATTTCGTGATTGTAAATGCGACGGTGCAGATTCCTTTAGCGGACATACACACATACATACACATACACTGAGCTTTATATATTAGATTATCAGTTTCAAGACTTTTATTATTGTATTCTGTGTGTCCAAGGGTATATTACGCACTTCTGTTTTATGATTCTCTAATAAAGCTCTATTGTATATATAGTATATCAGGTGTTTTTTCAACATTTCTTATTAGTATGTTCTAGCATATATTGTCTGCTTTGCCTTGTGAATAATGCATTTTCAGGTAGGCACTTTACAATTCCAGATGTGCCTTGCAGAACTTTTAAGCCCTTTTGATGGCACAGTTAAAAGAGTCATAATCCCTTTGAACTGACAACAGATTCTCTCTTCTGTTTCAGATGTACATCACGAGCACAATTAAAACGAAAAGCAGCAGACTAGCTAAACCTGTTCTCTGCCTTGGGACTCTTTGTTCTGCATTTCTTACTGGACTGAACCGCGTATCTGAATACAGAAACCACTGTGTGGATGTTATCGGTGGCTTCATTCTGGGCACTGCTGTGGCTTTGTTTTTGGTGAGTGGCATCAAAACAATTTTTAATTGTATCATAAATATCTATATGACGAGACCGCTATTCACAAGACCAGGAGTAGCAATCTTAGTTGTGATAATACCAATTACGGGACTCCTCTGATATGGGAATTTTGTATACAGAATATTACAAAAGTGAGTACATCCCACACATTTTTGTAAATATTTTTTTGTATCTTTTCATCGGACAACACTGAAGATATGACACTTTGAGGCAATGTAAGGTAGTCAGAATGCAGCTTATATAACAGTTTATGTTTGATGTGCCCTCTAAATAACTAAGAGAAAATGGTCAAATAGTGCCCAAAATGTCAATATTTTGTGTGGCCATCATTATTTTCAAGCACTGTCTTAACTTTTTTCAGCATGGAGTACACTGGAGATTGACAGATTGCCACTGGAATCCTTTTCCACTCCTCCATGATGACACCTTGGAGCTGGTGGATGTTTGAGACCTTGTACTCCATCTTCCTTTAGGAGGATACCCCACAGAAGCTCAATAGGGTTTAGGTCTTTAGACATGCTTGGCCAGTCCAGCACCTTTACCCTTAGTTTCTTTAGCAGGACAGTGGTTGTCTTGAAAATGTGTTTGGGGTCGTTATTTTGGAATACTGCCCTGCAGCCTACCGGTAGTTTCTGAAGGCTCTGTTTCTGTATGTCACAGTACATTTTGACATTCATCATTCCATCAATGAACTGCAGATCCCCACAGCTGACAGAATTCATGCTAGGCTTGACTGTAGACAAGACACTCTTGTCTTTGTATTTCTCACCTGGTTGCCGCCACACATGCTTGACCATCCGAAACAAATAAGCTTATCTTGGTCTCATCAGACCACAACATAATTCCAGTAATGCATGTCCTTAGTCTGGTTGTCTTCAGCAAACTGTTTTTGGGCTTTCTTATGCATCGTCTTAAGAAGAGTCTTCCTTCTGGTACGACAGCCATGCAGACCAATTTAATGCAGTGTGCGGTGTATGGTTTGACTATTAATGTATAAACCGCTGGCAACAAAAGTGAGTTAGTGTTACAAGGTCTCAGGTGTGAATGGGGAACAGGTGGGTTACATTTGGTGTTATCACTCACACACTCTCTCATACTGGTCAATGAAAGTTCAACACGGCACCTCATGGCAAAGAAGTCTGAGGATCTGAAAAGAACTATTGCGCTACATAAAGATGGCCTAGACTATAAGACAATTGCCAACATGCTGAAACTGAGCTGCAGCATGGTGGTCAATACTACAGCGGTTTAACATGGCAGGTTCCACTCAGGACAGGCCTCATCCTGGTTGACCAAGAAGTTGAGTGCACGCACTCAACCTCACATCCAGAAGTTGTCTTTTCAAAATAGATGAGTACTGCCAACATTGCTGCAGAGGTTACAAGAGTGGTGGCTCAGCCTGTCAGCGCTCAAACCATACACCGCACACTGCATTAAATTGGTCTGCATGGCTGTCATCCCAGAAGTAAGACTCTTCTTAAGATGATGCACAAGAAAGCCAACAGTTTGCTGTAGACAAGCAGACTAAGGACATGTATTATTCTAATCATGTCATGGTCTGATGAGACCAAGATAACTTATTTGGTTCAGATGATCAAGCATGTGTGGCGGCAACCAGGTGAGGAGTACAGAGGCAAGTGTGTCTTGCCTACAGTCAAGACTGGCATGAGTGTTGTCGGCTGTTGGGATCTGCAGTTCATTGATGGAACGATGAATGTCAAAATGTACTGTGACATACAGAAGCAGAGCCTTCAGAAACTAGGCTGCAGGGCAGTATTCTAACATAACGACCCCAAACACATTTGTATGACTACCACTGCCCTGTTAAAGAATCTGAAGGTAAAGGTGCTGAACTGGCCAAGCATGTCTAAAGACCTAAACCCTATTGAGCATCTGTGGGGCATCCTCAAAAGGATGATGAAGGAGCGTAAGGTCTCAAACATCCACCAGCTCCATGGTGTCATCATGGAGGAGTGGAAGAGGATTCCAGTGCCAACTTATGAGGCTCCATCGAACTCCATGCTCAAGAAAGTTAAGGCATTGCTTGAAAATAATGGTGGCCACACAAAATATTGACACTTTGGGCACAATTTAGCCATTTTCACTTAGTTATTCAGAAGGCACGCCAAATGTACACTGTTATACAAGTTGTATACCATTTAGTTTACATTGTATCAAAGTGTAATATCTTCAGTGTGGTCCCATGAAAAAATATAATAAACTATTTTTAAAAATGTAAGCGGTGAACTCACTTTCCTAGCTGGCTATCAAAAATAGGGGGGACCCCACGTCATTTATTTTAATTATTTTTTTTCTTTTTGGGCTAAATACAAGGCTAGGCATCCTTTAGTGCCACATGAAAGGCACTCAAGGGTGCCAGCTTAGAATATGCAGGGGGGTGGGATGTTATATATGTTTGACATCTATCCATTCATCCACTGTAGCATTTTAGGCTATGTGCCCACAATCAGGGTTTGCAGCGTTTTGGGGGCAGAGTGTTTTCCCTGCATCCATAACACTGCATTGTGCAGAAGAAGCACAGTGGAAGGATTTTTAGAAATCTCATGCCCTCTGTGCTTCTTTTCTCCGCAGCATAAACCGACCTGTGGTGCAGCTTCCCGAGCCTCAGCATGTCAATTTATACTGCGGAGATGAGTGTTCTCTGCAGGTAGAATAGAACTAAAGTCCACAGCAGCCTGAACCCAAATCGTGGGTATGGGCAGCTGTGTTCTCCCGTGGACAACACTCACATCTCTTCAGGAAGGCTGACACTGTGTACTAGACGCCATGTCGCTGGATCATGGCCACATAGTCTAACAATGAAAATATTGTTCCTGCAGAAACATTTTTGTGAAGTACCTATGGATTCAAAATGCTTACTATACTCCTGAATAAATCCTTGAGGGGTCCAGTTTCCAAAATGGGGTCACTTGTGGGGGGTTTCTGATGTATAGGTACCCAAGAGGCCCTGCTAATGTGACATGGTGCGCACAATTTATTTCAACTTTTCCAAAATTCAAATGGTGCTTCTTCCATTCCAAGCCCTCCCATTTATCCAAACTGAGGTTTTTGGCCACATATGGGGTATCCCTGCGCTCACAAGAAATTGGATAACAACCTGTGGGGTCCATGTTTTGTTGTTGCCTCTTAAAAAAGTGAGAAATGTGATGCTAAAGAAACATTTTTGTGAAAAAAATGAAAATTTTCAATATAACAACCTAAGCTTATCAAATTCTGTGAAGTATTCGTGGATTCAAAAAGCTCAATATACACCTAGATAAAAGCCTTGAGGTGTCTTGTTTCCAGAATGGGGTCCCTTTTGGGGGACCTCCACTGTTTAGGCACCTTACGGGCTTTCCAAATGCGACATAGCATCCACTAATTATTCCAGCCAAATGTTAAGTCAAATGGCACTTTTTCCCTTCCGAGCCCTGCTGTGCACTCAAACAGTTGATTTCCACCACACATAAGGTATCAGCATACTCAGGAGAACTTGAACAATAAATTTTATGCTGCTTTTTTTCCTTTTACTCTTGTTAAAAAAAAAAGCTATCTGGTTGAAGTAACAATTTTGTGGTAAAAAAGTATTTTTTTTTATTTTCACAGCTCAACATTATAAACTTCTGTGAAGCACCTAGGGGTTCAGGGTACTCAGGAAACATCTAGATAAATTCCTTGAGGGGTCTATTTTCCAGAATGGGGTCACTTGTGGGGGACCTCCACTGTTTAGGCACCTCAGGGGCTCTCCTAATGCAATAGCTGTCCGCTATTGATTGGAGCCAATTTTGCAGTCAAATTGCACTCCTTCCCTTCCGAGCCCTGCCGTGTGCCCAAACAGTTGATTTCCACCACATATAAGATATCACCAAACTCAGGAGAAATTGCACAATAAAATTCATGGTGATCTTTTTCCTGTTACCCTTGTGAAAAAAAAAGTTACCTGGTTGAAATAACAATTTTGTGGTAAAATTTTATTTTTTTATTTTCATGGCTCAACGTTATAAACTTCTGTGAAGCACCTGGGGGTTCAGGGTACTCATCAAACATCTAGATAAATTCCTTGGAGAGGCCTAGTATCCAATACGGGGTCACTTGTGGTGTTTTTTTTGCTGTTTACGTACCTAAGGGGTCCTCCAAATGCGACATGGTGCCCGCAATCTTTTTCAGCAAAATTTCCTTTCCAAAATTCAAATATTGCTCCTTTTGTTCCAAGCCCTCCCATTTGTCAAAACGAAGGTTGCAGACCACATGTGTGGTATCACCGTGCTCATAAAAATGTGGGTAACAAACATGTGGGTAAAATTTTTGGAATTACCTCTTGAAAAAGTGAGAAAGTTGATGCTAAAGCAACATTTTTGAGAAAAAAATGACAATTTTCAATATGACAACGTAACGTTATCAAAATCTGTGAAGTACCTGTGGGTCCAAAATGCTCACTATACCCCTCAGTAGAAGCCTTAAGGGATCTAGTTTCCAAAATGGGGTCACTTGAGGGGGGTTCCTGCTGTTTAGGTACCTAAGGGGATCTGTAAATGCAACATGGTGCCCGCAATCTGTTTCAGCCAACTTTGCTTTCCAAAATTCAAATATTGCTCCTTTCATTCCAAGCCCTCCCATTTACCCAAACAAAGGTTTATGACCACATGTGGGGTATTGGCATGCTCATAAGAAAGTGGGTAACAAAGTGTTACGTCCAATTTGTGGTGTTACCTCTTGAAAAAGTAAGAAAATTAGTGCTAAAGCAACATTTTTAGGTAATATGTTGATTTTTATTTTTTTTCATTCCACATTACTTTTGTTCCTGTGAAGCACCTGAAGGGTTAATAAACTTCTTGGATGTGGTTTTGAGTACCTTGAGGGGTGCAGGTTTTAGAATGGTGTCACTTTTGGGTATTTTCTGTCACCCAGGTCTCTCAAACTCACTTCAAATGTGATGTGGTCCCTAAAAAAAATGGTTTTGTAAATTGTGTGGAAAAAATGGGAAATTGCTGATGAACTTTGAACCCTTCTAACTTCCTAACCACAAACAATTTTGTTTCAAATATTGCGCTGATCTAAAGTACACAAGTGGGAAATGTTATTTATTAACTATTTTGTGTGGCATAACTCTCTGGTTTATGGGCATAAAAATTGAAAGTTTGAAAATTGCAAAATGTTTAATTTTTTTCTCAAATTTCAGATTTTTTCACAAATAAAATAAAAAAAATCATCCTAAATTTACCTCCAACATAAAGCCCAATATGTCACGAAAAAACAATCTCAGAATCACCGGGATCCATTGAAGCGTTCCAGAGTTATTGCCTTATAAAGGGACACTGGTCAAAATTACAAAAAAATGGCCTGGGCATTAAGTACAAAACTGGCTTCGTCCTTAAGGGGTTAAAGGAAACCTGTCATGCCCCAAACATTATTAACCTGTTAGGAGTAATCTACAAGTTCGTAGTAATACAGTGCTGCCCAGCTGCCTTACTGAAGTTGGGGGTAACATGAAAAAATGAGCTTTATTCCTCCCCAGAGCTGCCAGTTTTCAGTCTTAGAAGTATGCCCAGAGCGGTTACAGTCAGTGCTCACAGCATATGAGTGGATTCTGTAAGGATGCCCCGCCACTTTGATTGACAGCTCACTCTGCACAGTTAAGTTTACGATTGAGCTGTCAAATGAAGTGCTGGGGTGTGCTTATAGAATCTGCTTACTATGTAATGAGTAACCATGCTTCTATACCTAAAAGTTAGTGACTTCAGGGAAGAATAAAGTTGTTTTTACCATTAACCTCACTTTCAGTAAGGCATTGTAAGGCCACGTGCACATGTTAAGTATTTGGTGAGTTTTTACCTCAGTATCTGTAAGTCCACATGTACATGTGCCGCCCCCGCGTAAGCAGTCGGACTGCTCGGATCCGGATCCGCAGTGGCTTGAGGGGTTTCCAGACCCGGGGGTCGTGCTGCCACTCAAATAAAGGGGGGATATGTACAGGGGATGGTGTGGAAAGTTTGTGACGCCACCCGTGGTGTGTGGTAAGGGTGAAGTACCACCGCTGCGGCTGGGAGTACCCGGTGGCGATGGTGTGGGCAGCCAGGTGTTTAACCCCTTCACGGGTAGAGTGGATGCCCCGGGACTCGGTGATGGCGCTGGGGAGGTGCCATCGGGCCAGTAAGGGTTAATTGCATACTCACTCAGTCCAATAATGCTGACACAGACAACCGTGGTAAACCAAAGTTCTTGATGCCACTGCAGTGCGGAGGGAGCACGCCTGGATCCCGTGCCCGTTGGTGTTGCTTGTTAGCCTGTGACCTTGACCTTGGCACCTCTTTTCTGTAGTTGGTCCCTTTTAGCTTAAAACTAAATGGGTCCCACTCACCCATATGGCTAACGGAGTTAGCTTGCTCTCAGGGTTCACGCTTGGGATTTTCTGGACTATGCAGTGGGAAAGTCCTATCCCCCTAGTTGCGCTAGTATCCCGATTTTGGAGCAGGTGGAGAACGGATTTTGAAGGCTCCATCCTCATCGGGTAAATTACCAGGACGCCTGAAGCTACTTCCCGGCCTAGGGTCCACGTACCCTGTTGTGCTCTAGCACCCGCCCGGTGATGGCACAAGGCCACCGGCTGTCCTCCTCGACAGTCCGTGACCCTTGTCACGATCCCCGATCCCCTGCGACCGGGGTCCAGCGTCTACCAGGCCCAGACCAACGTCTGCCACCTAGGACACCAAGGAGCCCAGATCCTGACCTCCTCTCTCTTTCACCTCCAACACTACTCTCCTGACACTCCTGACCTACCCTAAAACCAACCCCCCAAGTGGCCAACCCTATTCCCTTCAGGCTGTCCACTGGTGTGTCTGGTGGGTGTGGTGCAGAGTGTTCCTAGGATTTTGATTAGCTCGTTCTTAGCAACACCAAAGATCAGTGACCCGTAACCAAGGAGGAGGTGAATATCATGCAGAAGGGCAGATTGCATAATACCCTGTGACGACCTGATAGACCAGGGCGTCACATACACACTGGGTATTTGGTGAGTTTTTTAACAGTATTTGTAAGACAAACCAAGAGTGGAGCAATCAGAGGAAAAGTGTAATAGAAACTCGGGCACCACTTCTGTATTTCTCACCCACTCCTGTTTATGGCTTATAATCCTGAGGTAAAAAAAGCTCACAAAATACTCAGTGTGTGCTCATGGCTTAATACTGTTAACCTGCAGATGAACTCTAAATGTGCATTTTAATAATGTTTGGGAACAATTTTAAAGGGAACCTTTTACCATGTTTTCACAATATTAAATTAAATCCATCACTCTTTACATCTCTATTACTGCAGTCCATCAACCTATACCTAAGCTTCCCATTCCCCCTGCCAAAAATAGCTTTGATACTTAAGGTGGATGATGCCTTGGGCGTCTTTTTTCTTTTTTTTGGCACCTTCTCAATCACTACAGTCAAGGTTGAGCCTAGAATGCATGAGCAAATATGTTTCCTTCCATCCACTATAATTATCAACTCACCGGGGAATGAGATGAAGTCTTCTTTATTCTGAAAACACGGGTAACATGTAGTGCAGGGAGAGGGAGCCGAAGCCTCAGACAATGGTGACCGTTTCGTGCTAGTGTGGCATTTCTACTGGTCCCATAGTGGACCTGTAGAAGCTCCACACTATCGCAAAATAGTCACCGTTGTCCTAGGCTTCGGCTCCCCCTCCCTGCACTATATGTTACCCGTGTTTGCACAATAAAGAAGACTTGGTCTCATTCCCCTGTGAGTTGCTGCTTTTTTATTTGGTTGGATCTGAATTTTTGCACTGTAGTCTGTTTCTGAGCGGCTGATCAGAGGCAGTTGTCCCATGTCCACAATAGCGGTCTGGTTCCTTAGACCAGTACGAAGCTGATTGTTGCTTGTCTGTGGTGCCTGGTCTTTTCTCCCCACACATGAACTCCACTATAATTATGCAAAGGGGTTTTTTTTCCTCCATGCAACCCCCTCGCCTAGGGGTCTTACCCCTACATGCCTGCTTCTATTATAAACAACTCCATGACCACATGAATTTAAAAAAATAATGTTTATTCCATCTGGAAACGTCAGGCTGCATTTCGAACACGCCCCTATCATGTAATAGAAATTACATCATACCTGGAAGGAGCTTATGCAGTTTAGCATCTACTCTGCAGCTGCTGTCCTGCACACTTGAATGATATGGAGGACTCTTCCTGAGTCATCCACAGATGGTCACAAATCTTCACAGGTCTTCACCGGCGTTCTCTGCACTGCCTCTCTAAAGGCCCCGTTACACGCAACAACTTGGCTAATGAGATATCGCTGGGGTCACGGAATTCGTGACGCACATCCGGCGTCGCTAGCGATGTTGTTGTGTGTGACACCTACAAGCGACCACTAACGATCCGAAAAATGGCAAAAATAGTTGATTGTTGACACGTCGTTCCTTTCCCAAATATCGTTGCTCTTTTCGGACGCAGGTTGTTCGTCGTTCCTGAGGCACCACACATCGCTATGTGTGACACCCCGGGAACGACGAACAAAAGCGTTCCTGCGTCCACCGGCTGCTCTCCGCCCCTCCACTTCTATTGGTGGCCCGCTGTGTGATGTCGCTGTGACGCCGCATGAACCTCCCCCTTAACACTAGAAGTCCCAGAGAGGGGTCATTTAACATTTCTACCATTGAAACCCTATGGAGTTCGAAATTCCTGGGACTTCTAGTGTTAGAAAAGAGTTTGTTCGGCGGCCACAGTGACGTCGTTAGGAATGTATGTGCGTGTGACGCATACAACCGATATTGTTCGCCACGGGCAGCGATTTGCCCATAATGCACGCACACACGACGGGGGCGGGTGCGATCGCTAGCAACATCACTAGCGATGTCGCAGCGTGTAAAGCGGCCTTTAGGCCAAATAAGAGTCCTATAATCCACTGGCGCCTATTTACCTGAAAGTGAAGTCTGTGCCAGCGCATGTGAAGTACCGGACTGTGCTCTGACCATAGTAGGGCAGAATATAGAACATCAGGTGTTTTTTTGGCATCTGCAGAGGGAGTTGGAGCTATGATACAGGCCATAGTAATAGAACATTTAAGGGTGTTCATTTATAGTAGGAAAACCTGGTGTCAGTTTCCATTTTACATGAAAAAATTGTTCCCAGGGATGTTCATATCTTTTGATTATCAAATGAAGAATAATAGACTTTTCAAAATGTAATCACATCAGATGAAAAACATGTATAATGCCTTGCAGAAGAATTTAATGTTACTGTTTATGATAGAGAACTGTTCATCACTAGGAACTAGATAAGGTGTTCCTTGCTGTACTGTATTCCCTGGGATGTATCACTGACTAGGAAGCTGGGTTTGTACATCCATAATATAAGATAACAGAAATATGCACCTTTCTATGCAAAGTATATTGGGATTAATTCTCTAATATTAAGTAGAGGTAAATGAAGATTTGATTGGCCGATGAATTGTTAGTGAGCGGATTTCCTATTACAAGATTGTGTATAAAAATATATGGAAGATGAACTATGGATCTGCCAGTAAAGCATATTGTGGTAGTTACTCATTTTGCCAATAAGATGGGTAGCTCCAGGTAAGAGGACTGTTTTTTTTACTGTTTATTTCAAAGCTACACTGTATTCAAACAGCAACAATATAATTATTCTTATCCCTGTTATAACAATTTATCTTTGTTGTCCTAGGGGTTGTGTGTTGTACACAATTTTCAAGGAACACATGGTGCTCCATCTAAGCCGAAGCCAGAAGACACACGAGGAATGCCACTAATGGCTTTTCCCAGAGTTGAAAGCCCTCTGGAGACTTTGAGTGCACAGGTATAATTTCATTTGTGTACTGAGATGTCTTTATTACATCTAGTTGACAATGGCCAACTAAAGGGTGCTTTACACGCTGCGACATCGCTAACGATATATCGACTGGGTCACGGTGTTTGTGATGCACATCGGGCGTCGTTAGCGACATCGCAGCGTGTCACAGCTAGGAGCGACGATCAACGATCGCAAAAACGTCAAAAATCGTTGATCGTTGACACGTCTCTCCTTTTCATAGTATCGTTTGTGGTGCATGCCGCTGGTTGTTCGTCGTTCCTGCGGCATCACACCACTATGTGTGACACCACAGGAACAACGAACATCTCCTTACCTGCGTCCACTGGCAATGAGGAAGGAAGGAGGTGGCCGGGATATTCCTCCCGCTCATCTCCGCCCCTCTGCTTCTATTGGACGGCTGCCGTGTGACGTCGCTGTGACGCCGCATGAACCACCCCCTTAGAAAGGAGGCGGTTCGCCGACCACAGCGACGTCACAGGGAAGGTAAGTCCGTGTGACGGGTGGAAGCGATGTTGTGTGCCATGGGCAGCGATTTGCCCGTGACGCACAACCGACGGGAGTGGGTACGCTCGCTAGTGATATCGATAGCGATATCGCAGCATGTAACGTGCCCTTAACTGATACTAAAAGCACTGTTGCCAAACTTCAAAAAAATGGGGCTGATTTACTAATGCTGTGTCATGTACAGACAAACTATACTTATATTTGACAGGCTTAATTTATGACAAAGGTATCATAGTGGCTCATGTGGCCAAAAATTTTGTTTACATGGGCACGTATTATGTCATGCCTCCTTTTATTATTGGTATGGTCTGGTATTGTCATGGCTGCCACAAAAAGTGTTTAAACCCTTAACGACAGCGGGAAGTAAAATTATGTCCTAGCGGTCATAGTGTTAATGTCCCCCGTCTGCTGCTAGCAGCCGGGGTAGATCGGCGCGCATCTCAGCTGATTTCTACAGCTGACATGTGTGCCTGCCAGGCATGACTGCAATTGTTATCCACCTGTGCCTTTTAACCCTGTAAATGGCACTGTCAATAAGTGACAGCGCCAGTAAAACCACGAACACGCTTAAAATTTACTTACAGGCCAATACAGGAAGTCACGTGACGTGATCATGTGATTTCCGGTGGTTCTCATGGTAGCACAGGGTCATGTGATGATTTCTGTGCTCACATTACTAAGGTTTTGTAAATAAACAGCCGAGTACTGGCTGTTACAAGAGGTGACCATTTCTCCCGGTCTGAGCGATGGTGCTCTGATTGGGAGAAATGAATGAGCGATCAAACTGCTGATCTTTATAGCCCCCTAGGTGACCTAGTAGAATAAAAAAAAAGTTTAAAAAAAGTTTTAAAAAATAAAAAAGATAAAAAACCTTAAAAGTTTAAATCACACCCCTTTTGCCCCCTTGAAAACTAAAGCGTTAAAAAAATAAAAAAACATACACACCTTAGGTACCGCTGCGTTCAGAAACGCCCGATATATCAAAATGTAAAATCAATTAATCTCATCGGTAAACAGTGCAGCAGCAAAAAAATTCTAAACCCCAAAATTAAGTTTTTTGGTCGCCACTTTTGCGCTAAATTCATTAACAGGTGATCAAAATGTAGCATCTGCGCAAAAATAGTGCTATTAAAAATATCAGCTCAAGACGCAAAAAATAAGCTATCACTGAGCCATAGATCCCGAAAAATAAGAACACTACGGGTCATGAAAAATGGCGCAAAACATACGCCACTTTTTTCGGACAAACTTCTGATTTTTTTAACCCCTTAGATAAAAGTAAACCTATTCATGTTTGGTATCTATGAACTCGCACCGACCTGACGCATCAAAGTTACACATCAGTTTGACCATATAATGTTGCTGATTTTTATATGAACTATTGAGTTATGAGATAAAAATGTAACGACTGATATGCTTCAAATTCTGTTGACCTCATCATTTCTGGACAGGTCATTATGGTCTATTAAATTATGCTTCTCCATTCCCAATCTTTCGTTTAGGGTTCACTCACATCAGTGTGTAAAATATAGCTCAGTTGTTGCTTCTGAAGTGTCTTGGAGTGAGGTGCAAGTGACATGCAAGAGTCATTCTGCATGTCATGCAAGCGCTATGCGAGTGTGCTTTTCCCCCTTGCCTAGTCTCCGTGTGACATCCATGTGTCGTCTGTGTGTCATCCCTGTGTCATCCATGTCGTCTGTGTGTCATCTGTGTGACATGCGTTTTTAACATGTTTTACATACTGTCAAAATCCTAGATGAATGGATAGACAGATGTGTGACACATATACAACGTCCTATTCCCTGCATATTGTAAGCTTGTACCCTTTACTGCCTTTCATGTGGCACTAAAGGTGCTTTGCCTTGTTTTTATCCCCAAATTCAATAATTAAAAGAAACAAACAATGTGGGGTCCCCCATATTTTTGGCAGGAGGTCAACCCATGCTGTTGCTTTAAATTATTTATTTAAAATTAAAGAAATAATTAATTTAAAAAAAACCATGTGGTTCTATTATAAATAAATTATTTTTGGTGTATTTTCTTGCATTTACAAATACTAGATTGGTAATGGGTGTGTGTGATAGACGTCCACCCATTAGGAATATCGGGGCTTGATACCAGCTGGCAATTCACAGATGGCATTAACTCCATTTTTCTTCTGGAATGACAATGGCCTGCTGTTTTTAGGCTGGAGAGCATCCAATAACATGGGCCTCCCCCGCCTGAGAAATACAGACCCCAGGTGTCCGTTTTACCTTGGCTGGTGTTTTTTTTTTAATTATTTATTTAATTTTAGAAAAATAATTTAAAGCAACATCGTGGGGTGACCACTCTGCTTTGGATTTCCAGCCAAGGTAACGCTGCCTACTGAGGTTTGCAGGCTGTAGCTGTTTGCTTTACCTTAGCTGGTTACCAAAAATAAGAGGGACCCCATGTTGGTTTTTTTTAATTATTGAATTTGGGGCTAAAAACAAGGTGAAACACCCTTTAGTACCACATGAAAGGCAGTAAAGAGTGCAAGCATACGATATGCAGGGAGGTGGGACAATATATATGTGTTGCACATCTATCAATCTATCTATCTGTCTATTCATCTATCTATCTATCTTTGGACAGTATGTAAAACTCCATGTTAAAAATGCATGTCTGTGTGCTCTCCATGTGCCACTCGTTTTTCTGTCACTCATTGACTTGTATTGGTGAGGCATACAGGCACTCACAGTATGCTGCGACTTTTCCCTGCACGCTGAATGTTGAAGAGGGAAAACTAGCTGATGTGCTCTGCCTTTTTGTTTAGCGTTTGTGCAAGTGCAATGCGATTTTTTTATCACATTGCACTAGCAGATTATATACTCAGATGTTACTGAACCCTTATTGGGTTTTTACTCTTGGGAACACACATATCCAAGGAGTTTCAGGAAAATATAAAGGAAGAAACTTTAATTAAGAACAAGTGGTCCCTCTAGTGGAAAAAAAAGAATCAACAATGTTATTTTGATACATCAAGACTCAAAGTGAATATTCATGTGGATTCATAAATGGAAATGCAGGATCATACATTTTAATGACGACTAGAAATACTGAAGAGGGTTTTTTAATGGTTTTTTTTTCTATGAGTTTTAAAAATGATAAACTTTACAAATAGCCTAATTAAAAATATCCAACTTATTTGTGTGGGTCCATAGAAGTAGATTGTGAACCAGACCTTTGTATTCTGATCCTGCTGTCATACTCGATGTACTCTATCCTCTACTTCTTGCTACAAAATAGCACATCTGATTACATTCTGATTTATCAGAGTTGTCATATTGATTTATCAGACTTGTCCTGCTGATTTATCAGCGTTGTCTTACTGGTTTATCAGAATTGTCCTGCTGATTTCTCAGAGTTGTCCTGCTGAGTTCTCAGAGTTGTCCTGCTGATTTATCAGAATTGTAATGCTGATTTATCCGAGTTATCATGCTGATTTATTAGAGTTGTCATCCTGATTAGTCAGAGATGTCATACTGATTTATCAGAGTTGTCATACTGGTTTATCAGAATTATCCTGCTGATTTCTCAGAGTTGTCCTGCTGATTTCTCAGAGTTGTCCTGCTGATTTCTCAGTGATGTCATGCTGATTTATCAGAGATGTCATTCTGATTTATCAGAGTTGTCATGCTGATTTATCAGAGTTGTCATGCTGATTTATCAAAATTGTCATACTGGTTTATCAGAGTGGTCATGCTGATTTTATCAGAGTTGTCCTGCTGATTTATCAGAATTGTCATGCTGATTTATCAGAGTGGTCATCCTGATTTATCAGAGTTGTCCTGCTGATTTATCAGAGTGGTCATTCTGATTTATCAGAGTTGTCATGCTGATTTATCAGAGTTGTCATGCTGATTTATCAGAGTTGTCATGATGATTTATCAGAATTTTCATGCTGATTTATCAGAATTGTCATGATGATTTATTAGAGTTGTTAGGATGATTTATCAGAGTTGTCAGGATGATTTATCAGAGTTGTCATGATGATTTATCAGAATTTTCATACTGGTTTATCAGAGTGGTCATGCTGATTTTATCAGAGTTGTCCTGCTGATTTATCAGAATTGTCATGCTGATTTATCAGAATTGTCATGATGATTTATTAGAGTTGTCAGGATGATTTATCAGAGTTGTCAGGATGATTTATCAGAGTTGTCATGATGATTTATCAAAATTTTCATGCTGATTTATCCGAGTTATCATGCTGATTTATTAGAGTTGTCATCCTGATTAATCAGAGATGTCATACTGATTTATCAGAGTTGTCATACTGGTTTATCAGAATTATCCTGCTGATTTCTCAGAGTTGTCCTGCTGATTTATCAGAGTGGTCATTCTGATTTATCAGAGTTGTCATGCTGATTTATCAGAGTTGTCATGCTGATTTATCAGAGTTGTCATGATGATTTATCAGAATTTTCATGCTGATTTATCAGAATTGTCATGATGATTTATTAGAGTTGTTAGGATGATTTATCAGAGTTGTCAGGATGATTTATCAGAGTTGTCATGATGATTTATCAGAATTTTCATACTGGTTTATCAGAGTGGTCATGCTGATTTTATCAGAGTTGTCCTGCTGATTTATCAGAATTGTCATGCTGATTTATCAGAATTGTCATGATGATTTATTAGAGTTGTCAGGATGATTTATCAGAGTTGTCAGGATGATTTATCAGAGTTGTCATGATGATTTATCAAAATTTTCATGCTGATTTATCTGAGTTATCATGCTGATTTATTAGAGTTGTCATCCTGATTAATCAGAGATGTCATACTGATTTATCAGAGTTGTCATACTGGTTTATCAGAATTATCCTGCTGATTTCTCAGAGTTGTCCTGCTGATTTCTCAGAGTTGTCCTGCTGATTTCTCAGAATTGTAATGCTGATTTATCCGAGTTGTCATGCTGATTTATTAAAGTTGTCATCCTGATTTATCAGAGATGTCATACTGATTTATCAGAGATGTCATTCTGATTTATCAAAATTGTCATACTGGTTTATCCGAGTGGTCATGCTGATTTTATTAGAGTTGTCCTGCTGATTTATCAGAATTGTCATGCTGATTTATCAGAGTGGTTATCCTGATTTATCAGAGTGGTCATCCTGATTTATCAGAGTTGTCCTGCTGATTTATCAGAGTGGTCATTCTGATTTATCAGAGTTGTCATGCTGATTTATCAGAATTTTCATGCTGATTTATCAGAATTGTCATGATGATTTATTAGAGTTGTCAGGCTGATTTATCAGAGATTTAATTCTGATTTATCAGAGTTGTCATGCTGATTTATCAGAGTTGTCAGGATGATTTATCAGAATTTTCATGCTGATTTATCAGAATTGTCATGATGATTTATTAGAGTTGTCAGGCTGATTTATCAGATTTCATTCTGATTTATCAGAGTTGTCATTCTGATTTATCAGACTTGTCTTTTACTGATTTGGTATCTATAATATTTCAATATGGCAGATTTACTAAGCTAAAAGTATGTTCTATATTTCTACCAAAACCAAGTGTACATGCCAGTTTTGACACCCTTTGTGGCTTGTTAGGCACAGGTGTTGTACAAGAGAAGGGTCCTTACATAGCATAAGGATGGTGTAACGTTAAATTTGTCACATTGACACAAAATGTTGGGGCACTAAATTGTCTTCAGTGAGCTAGGTAGGATGTTTCAAAAAAGGTATACAATGGCATCTAAAGATGCTCCACATTTCTTCAACAGCATGAGCAACTGTGATTTGTGATCAATTTGGGACTACAAGTCATGTCCAAATTGCAGAAAGCATTAATTCGTTCTTGACATCTGCCGTGCATGTATGGAAGAAGTCAAGTGTCAGTATATGAAGTAGGCTTGGGAGCTGAACCTGTGTCACAAACATAGGCTGCCAGCTGCATTATACAGCTGAAACCTGGAGCTGAAGGCTGGAGTTACATGGGGGTATGTTCTCTCATACAAGAGAATCAGATCATTTATAGTAATGATACTTGTCTCAACTCTGATCTGAGTTTGAGCTGAATGTCATTCACTGTTCTCCGATTCTTTCGCATGATAGAATCGTTTCACAGAGAAGACTGAGAACTTAATCTCTCCATCTTCTCCATTGTCTGTCTATGCCTATATCAGTTTATCTTATTTTCAAACATACATAATGTCTAATAAAAAATAAAAGGCATTAAAAGGATTTTATTCAGCTCATTGACTTACCTAATGCAATTCTCTGTATTCTTTCCAACAGAATCACTCTTCATCTATGACTGAAGTTACCTGAATCATGTAATGGACATACAAGGAACTGTTTTTTTATACTACATTAGATGGAGACCACCAAGAACACAGTTGCTCATTGTTAAACTGTGACTATCAGTATTATGTTATATCTAGTTAGAAGCTGATGTTTTTGTACAATTTTGTTCAAGGAAGTGATGTAGCTTGCCCTGATATTATTTTCTATTGTAGTGTCAACATTCAACATCCCATATGTATGCCATAAGCCAGTTTTTCTCCTTTTATGGTATATGGTGCACTAAAATGAGACCATCCTTATAAATTGTCATTGTTATGGATGTTTGTATACAACTTTTTGTATTATTTTATAAGCATTAAACTGCTGTGTAAATGAAAATGCTATCACACACTTTAATTTTTTTTTCAAAACAGAATTTTATACTTGAAGTGTGTACAGGAGTGGACATACCTTTTTCATTGGATTAGTAATTTGCCCCAGATTATTTGTATTACTCATGCAGGCACATTTTCCCATTATTTAATGTGAATTGCAAGGAAATATGAAAGGGTTTTGTGTCTAGATTGCAGTGGTCTTATTGTTCATAGCAACCAATCATGCATCTAGTATTCACTAAAGTACATTTTATTAGATGGTCTCATCTGGATGTTTTTGAAAAGTCAACAATGCTACGTTGACATTTATGACATATGTTTCAGTTTTTACAGGATCCACAAAAGATATTATGGATCTATTCTAATCTGTTCCGTTTCATTAAGAAACATTATTCTTCTCTGAGCTGGTCAGGTTGTTATAAAGGAGTATTGCCACCATCAAAAGCAATTAAAATGTATGGACTGAACACAAATGTGAACAGTTTTAAAGAGAACCCTTCACCACATTTTACATGGTATACTGGATACCCAATGTAATAGTGGCTACAGAGTGGAATACATATTATTATTATTAATATTATTATTATTATTAATAATAATAATAATAATTTCTCAGTTGCCGATATTTTAGCAATGAACGCATTTGGCACTTAATGAGTTAACTTTTGTTAAGTCCAAGTAGGTGTTATCAGAGAGTTTTCACTGGGGGCGTCTACTTCTTTCTTCTTGCTTATTGCCCAATCATAAGAAGGCATACAAACTTAAGTGAAAGAAGAACATGCTCCGATCACAGTTTAGAGCAGGTTTCTCAGTGTCAGAGATGTAATCATACTTATGTTTGTGGTGCTCAATAAGCTTGTACTAGTTCTCCACTGATATCAGACTTGATATTGCATCTCACACAGGGGCAGTCTGCTCTGGTTACTCCTGTGTTGTGAGATATAATGACAGCCAGCACTGAGCAAAACAAGCATACATGTAATTACTGACATTTCTCTGGACAGTCAGTGTGGGGGAGAGCTAGTACAGAAGAGGTAACTATGCTATAAAACTAGGAGAGTTAATAGAAGGATTTGTAATGTAATACAGCTAAACACAACTGCTCTTTCCATCCCCCCACAAAGACCTTATCTGAAAGGTTAAAGTGATCTGAATTTTCTAATCATGCAGGAGGTTAAACCAGGAGATCATTGCTTTTTTCACACATCTCACCTGAGAAAGCTCCTCTAACCTATGGTTGGGGAAAACTCTTTTTTCCCTTTGAGTTTTGCCTGCTAATGATTTGGCAATGTCATACTGGGGAAATGAGTTCATACCCCCAGTGAAAGCTAACTCATTTAGGTGGCAAATACTGTGCTTGCAAATTAATCAGCAAAGTAGAGGCAAAATAAAATAAATAAATTAAATAAAATGTTGTATTCTTCTCTTGTGAATGGTCCTCTTTAAAAAAATTGTAGTTTCTAATTACTGCAACAGAGTACCCAAAATTGAACCTACAGTGATAATTATACTAATGTACATGATTGGTTCCCATAGACAAACACTTTGAAAAGGATTGTCTGGGAAAAATGAAGATTTTGCTCGTGACTTGGTAAATTAAAAATTAAAAAGTAAGCTATACTCTCCTTTCAGTACTTTCTAGGGTTCTATGCAGGACAGTCCATGGTCTTTACACAGAACCATGAAGCTGTCATAGTTGTGACACCAGGACTGCTGGAATCTGCTATTGGTTGCTACGGCCGGATGACTTCCCTAGCATGACATTAATGGCACCACCAATGACATGCTGTGGAAATCACTTGACCGTCGCAGTGAATCAGTTTCCCGTGGTCCTGCTTTGACTTTGAACAGTGTTGACTCTCTGCTGGTGTAATTATATATGTTACTAAATCACTGCACATACATAGATAATACACAAAATAAAAAAAAAAAATCACGAAAGAACTTTCACTGTTGACATCACAAAAGCTTAAAGGGGTATTCTGAGCTCCACATGAATTTCTCTGTGTGACTACATATTAAAGTATTCTAACAGGAAGCGTTTTGCACCATTTTGGGATTCTGCTCCTTTCCAGCATGAGCAATTTACATAGTTGCGGTCACATGCTGACCAGCGTCCCATCTGTTTCTCTCAATAGAAGATTGACAGAAACATAAAAAGTTACTAGTTGGCACCTGACCGCAAGGATATAAATTACATCCAAGTGTTCATTTGATTGCAGAAGAGCACAACTGAGGCAGTGTGGAAAATGCACGCTGTCAGGATTCAGCAACCTGCATTCACATATTGACTGCAGAAATTAATATGGGGCCCCAGAAAACCCCTTTAATTACATGAACACTTAGTATTCATTTTTCTAAATGCTACATATCAAAACAATTGGTGATCCATGCTATTTCATTACCATAAAATGTGATCCTTGAGCCAAGATCCTGATGGCTGAGCCTGTTTGGTGATTGCTTATATTGTTGTACACACTGCCACCGCTATAGCTTACTACACAGACAAGCAACACAACTAGATCAATGTACACGACTTGTGCTTGCCTCAATCATGTGCAGAGCTGTGGACATAGACATCTCTTACCATACCATGTATATAGAGTTAACTCTGTGTGTGAGTGTGTCTATTGCAATATGGCATCAGAGGTGAGGCTGTGTTATAGGAGGTATCATCACGCCAAGTACTCAGTGTCTGACAGGGACACAATAGCCACACAACATCATACCAGTATTATATATGGTACTAGACAGATAAGGGGGTTGCTATAAAATACAACCCAGGAGCTACATGTTACATCTCCTCCTGCAGCATTGATCCCAGGATTTTAGTCATGGAAGGTTACATTTTAAATAGCTTTAATGGCCAACTTTTTGAATGAACACTAATGTCAGACCACAGAGCCCCTTTAATAACAGTGATAGTCTTACAAGTTAACTTGATTTGTTTATTTTTGCCACAAAGGATAGTTGCTATACCAAATCCTCATTCGGGCCCTGAAAACATTACAATAGTACAGTAATGCTCCGACCTAGTAAGAGTAATTATTAGAGTCGAGCAAGTACCTATTTGTACTCGCTATACAAATATAGTCGCGTATTTGTTACGAATAGTGTGTGCAATGCAAGTCAATGGGGAAAATCTCGCAATGTAACAAGTAACCTGAATGCCAACTCGATACATTGCGAGTTTTCCCCATTGACTTGCATTGCACACACTATTCAGAATCAATACGCGAGTATTAGACAGTACTCGTTATGAGCATAGTGAGTACGAATAGTTAGGTACTCGCTCAACTTTAGTAATTATCTAAGTAGACAGTGATCCATTGCTTGGCCCATGATACATATTTTACTCTACAATGACTTATCATTCCCTATGGATTTGTGTAAATAAGTCATACTACGTATCACTTAATCAGTAAAAGTTATCAGCACCCTACTGTAAGTCAGTTTAGTTTCGGAAGTCTATAGAACAGCCAATGGAGTACACTAATGGACCTCCACCATCAAGACTAATTGGTATCATTTACCATACAGTAGAGGAATTGGTAGCTCATGTACATATAGCCCATCAGCAGTTCTTATCCCTTTTGATTAGAAAGATGATGCTGGGTCAATAATAATGTTCATCCAAAAGGGAAAGTGATCTTCTGTTATGTTATTGAAACATGTTGGAAGATCACAATGGTGGGAAGAATAAGGTGAGACCTCTATTTATTTCTTAAAATATAGAGCAGAGGAAACTATTTGATAGTTCTCAGAGATTCCCATCTCTGACACAAAGTACCAAAGAGATTTCTTATTGAAGTCAACGATGGTCATAGATTCCATGGTCTTTTTTGGCTTGTTAATGATTTTTAGTAGGGTTTCTCTTTTAAAGAGGGGCCCATGAAGAGAAATTGTCTGGGTTCTTTACTTATTAGAATTATTCATTAAGCATTTGTAAAGAAAGTTAAAATAACAATCCATATCTCATATTAGGATAGTCATATTCCCAAAGAGAGAAATTGAAGAGTAATTTAATACTTCAATCCATAATAGTCTTTAAATATATATTTAGAATTTTGCCCAAATTTGTAACCTTTTTCTCTTCATTAACTGCTATGACGTATATGCTGTTACTGAAACCTTAATTAGAACCACGATGGCTGTGAACACATTGTTGGTGCTTTTATAGAAAGCATTGACTAATTTTTGACTACTTACGCTAAATGTGACCTGCCTCTCCTGCTGACATTTTAATAAATAAACTTGCTGTTTCTATATTTCTTGAAATCATTTTATATCTGTAAAATATAACACTGGTAATTTTCACTGCAAATGGGACTTTGAAGAATATCTGGGATTCCTTATTATACTATTCAAGCATGATTGATATATACAGGACTTGTGTATTTGAAAAATAAGAAAGGTGTGATGACTGGTTGAAGACAAAGAGGAGATTCTTGAAAACTGACTTTGTTGCCCATAGTAGCCAATCACAGGTTTTTAAAATTGATGTCCTGTCCTTTGGATAGGATCAGCCGTTGTCCAACTCTCAGCACCCAATTCAATCAAGCTGTTTGAAAAGGCCACAGTGCCGAGGTGAGTTTTGCAGCCCCATAGCTTACATTCCTCATTATTGTACAGTGTCATACTTTTTTTCTACCAGTTATGCTTGTTATTATTCTATTTAAAGAGGTTTTCTACTACCATGTATAGTGGCCACATTGGTTTAACCCTGGAACGCATACCTGGGGCCTCTCAGGCTTGCTAGGTTACTTGATTTCTATTGTAGATTTCTATGGTTGCGCGTTCTAGGGTTAAAGCTGTGAAAGAAGTCTTATTCTAAACACCTTCTGTTTCTAATTGTGCCTGTGAATGGCACTATCGCTATCTGCTTGGTCCCCTTCACATGACCCCCAGCTGCAGCGGCCTCTGAAGGCCAGTGATGTCACGTCAACTTCCAGAATTGGAAGTTGACTCGGCATCACTGAGGTGGGACCCAGTCTCCCTGAGTGACTGAGCTGTGGACAAAGATTCATTGAATATCACAGCCCAGCATCGCGCGTGCTTACGGCACTCTTAGGCCTGTTTCACACGTCAGTGAAAAACACAGACGTGCCATGATTAATTGGTGATACATGAGTTGTCCATGTGCAATCCGTGATACGTGATCCGTTATCCGTGATTGCACATGGACATATACTCACCTGTCCCCGCTCCTGCTGTCCGTGATGCTGAACTCTTCGGCTCTGCTGTGTTTCCCCTCCCACTGCAGCTACTTACGGGTCAGCTGTTCCTGCATTCATGAATATGCATGATAGTAATGAGTTGGCTCTGAAGCAGAGGCAGCAGACGTCGAAGACAAGCAGCGCTGGAGAAGGTGAGTTTAAAATGTTTATTATTTTCAATGTCCGTGTTTTTCTGGTGTTTCACAGATCACACCATAGTATGGCAATCATGGACACGCATGTATGCCGCATGGAGACACAGTCAGTGTAAAATCACTGATGTGTGAGCAAACCCATTGATTATAATGGGTCTGCGTATGTCCGTGATTCTGGTACGTTTAAAAAAAAGCACAAACGTACCACAATCACTGAAGTCTGAAACGGCCTTAATGAAAGCAGGGAAGGAGAAAATGAGCGTGATGGTGGGTTGTGATGTGTTGTGAAACTCCACCCACATCCCAGACACTCAGGAAACTGGGTCCCACCTTGGTAATGCTGGGTCAATTTCCAATTCTGAGAGTTGACGTGATATCACCAGACATTAGAGCCTCTTGCAGCTTGTGGTCATATGATGGGGACTGAACGGACAGAGTTAGTGCCGCTCACAGGCACAATTGGAAACGGACTTCTTTCACAGCTTTAAATTGATTTGGCCACTATACATTGTAGTGCACCACCTCTTTAAGGACAGACCATCAATTTTAATAAAGTGGAAATCCCTTTAATTTCACATAGTGCTCTTGAATAATGAAAGCTATCTGTAGTTGATTGCTAGAGATAACTAAAGCATTTTTTTCCTTTTAGACAGCTTTCAAGAATCAACCTCATTGTTCTTGGCAACCTTGATACATTGGTTTTATTTCTAATAAAAAATACAACATAGTAAGAAAAATTTGAAGCAGTCATCATCCTTATATAGGAAATATTTGAATTTGATTTTTTTTTTAATTTTGGTAACATGCAGCTGACAAGGTCAGTTTTCAGTACTTACCAAGATATATCACTCTCGTGTTTTGAAATGTCTGTATTTCATGCTGGTCCAAACCAGTAAGTACTTGGTGATGTTGATCTTTTAAACGTTTTTTGAGCAATAAACTGTTCAATTTTAAACAATTTGACCAATTTGAGTTCTTTTCCATCAAAAATTATGTCAATCTCAATTTATGCACTTCATACTCGGATTGAAAAACGTTACTTGCAGCAGTACTTGTTGGAACCAGGCGTAAAGGCCCTGTCACACACAGAGATAAATCTGTGGCAGATCTGTGGTTGCAGTGAAATTGTGGACAATCAGTGCCAGGTTTGCGGCTGTGTACAAATGGAACAATATGTCCATGATTTCACTGCAACCACAGATCTGCCAAAGATTTATCTCTGTGTGTGACGGGGCCTTAAGTAGATTTTTAATTTTACTGTTTACTGGTTGCTGTCTAAGTTTAAAGCTGTTACTCATAATATGCCCAAATATATTTTATATCCCCACATAGTGGTGAAGCATCAACATATAACTATCCACAACATGGTCTGATAACATTTATTCAGACCAAATGAAGCTACAGAAATCAATTTGTTAAAATTAATAAGTTTTATTTCAAATTTTATAGCATAAAATCATGTATAAATATTCAGCATAGAATTCCACATAAACAACCAGGGACATAGACTAGAGTCAATCCAGGTTAATAAGACAGTGATCTGATATTTAAAATATTAGGTAAAATAAATTAGGATTTTGTTCATAATAAATATATACATCAGTCAGAAATATTCATACACATAAATACAGATATAGATATAAACATATGCATATAAAGTGCTCCTGTGCTACTGAAGTTTACGTATTAATATTTTTTAAAACATATGTCAAAAAAACAAAATATCATTAAGAGCACTCCAATATGCAATATTAATACATCCTAACACCATAGTTCTGTATAAGATAAAATAGTTCAGTATGAAATCTAAATCTAAATATAAGTATAAATTCAAATATAGATATACATATGAAGTGCTCCGTGGTATATAAATATATTGTTTAAAACATATACATCAAAAAAGCAAACATCACTAAGAACACTACAACATGCACCATCCACATTAATCTACCAAAACATCATAACTCAATATTATCCATATCATGAAAATACCTAGTATTATATCCCGATCACTAACATCCATAAACCAATTACTCAATAGCAAGGTGTGCCAATTACACGCTACTCCCTATTAGAGGCAAAGAGCCCAGTCACTATGGTATGACTAAAAAAACATAGGAGACATATGAAAATCCATAGTACTTGCTATAAGGTGCTCAGTCCACGTCCCATCACCCCCAACATACGTTTCACCGCTTCTTCTTTGGAAGGCGTGTGTTAGGGTGACGGGCTGTGGTCTTTTTATAGTGTCTTTTAATGTGTAGATTGCCGACACCGGTATATGATGGCGCATACCGTGAATTCCCGGAGCTGCAAGTGTAACTGACTTCTGCCTGGCGGTGGGGGAACGCACGCTGCGTTCCATTAGTCACAAGACAATGGAAGCTCCGTAGGGTCACAAAATAGCACTGCGCCGAGATCTCACACATGATTGGATGTACGGACTATTTCCAGGTATGATGTAATTTCAGCACACCTGTTACGGTTGCTGTGGCTCTGGAGACTATGTCCGGATTTCTTGCTACTGCACATGTGCAAGCACTGGAGACTAAAGGCTACTTTACACACTGCAATATCGGTCCCGATATCGCTAGTGTGGGTACCCGCCCCCATCTGTTGCGCGACACGGGCAAATCGCTGCCCGTGCCGCACAACATCGCCCAGGCCCGTCACACATACTTACCTGCCCGGCGACGTCGCTGTGACCGGCGAACCGCCTCCTGTCTAAGGGGGCGGTCCGTGCGGCGTCACAGCGACGTCACTGAGAGGCCGCCCAATAGCAGTGGAGGGGCGGAGCTGAGCGGGACGTAACATCCCGCCCACCTCCTTCCTTCCGCATAGCGGCCGGGAGGCAGGTAAGGAGAGCTTCCTCGTTCCTGCGGCGTCACACGGAGCGATGTGTGCTGCCGCAGGAACAAGGAACAACCTCGTTACTGCTGCAGTAATGATTTTTGAGAATGGACATCCATGTCACCGATGAGCGATTTTGCACGTTTTTGCAACGATGCAAAATCGATCATCGGTGTCACGCGCAACGGCATCGCTAATGCGGCCGGATGTGCGTCACCAATTCTGTGACCCCCAACGAGTTCGCATTAGCGATGTCGTAGCGTGTAAAGCCCCCTTAAGTCCTATCTTGGAGCCATTGCACATGTACGGGTGACATCATCGCTGACACGAGGTCACATGTTTTTGACACCTTCTAAGCTGATTGGCCACTGGTCATGTGCTTGTGACGTGTGGTCACATGTCTCTGACACCTTCTATGCCGATTGGTCACTGGTCATGTGCTTGTGACGCTTTGCTCGGTGATAGGCCAGCGTGACGTCATTGCTGTTGTTCTGGCAGCAGATTGGCTCTGGTGTCCTCCATCTTGGATGAGGCACAGAGTCTATATAAGACCCTGACGCACGCCGCCCGGCGCTCAGTCCTCTTGGTTCATTCATGAGGGTAGACGTCCTGTGCACGTCCCTCTAATCATCTCTCTGTCTATGTTAGGTGAGCGCTACCGGCAGGGTAGCGTTCTTATACCTTACAGCTTCGGCTGCAGTCCGTATCCTTACCTCTTAGTGGAGCGGACATAGGCAGGTGCCTGAGGCACATGGTCCGGCTGGGCCTTGTGATTCTACTCGTAGGTGGACGTTGCCGCTAGTGTAGCGTTCCTTATACTGCGTCTGGCAGTTGTTCGTATCCTCGCACACTAGGGGAGCGAACAGAGGTAGGAGCTTTGTGCGGCTTATGCTGCTGTCCGTCTCTTTTGCACCACTAGAAGAGTGGACCTAGGCAGGTGCCATATCTAGTGGTTCGTGTCCTCGCACACTAATGGAGCGAACGCAGGTAGGAGCTTTGTGCGGCTTATGCTACTGTCTGTCTCTTTTGCACCACTAGAACAGCGGCCCTAGGCAGGTGCCATATCTAGTGGTTCGTGTCCTCGCACACTAGTGGAGCGAACACAGGTAGGAGCTTTGTGCGGCTTACGCTGCTGTCCGTCTCCTGGCACCACTAGAGCAACGGACCTAGGTAGGTGCCATTGCCCACTCACTGCTTTTGTCTCTGTGATCTTTAACAGAGACCATGCCACACACCCTCCAAGTAAGGGAGGAATTGCTTTATTTTCTAATTATATTCCTCTGTGAGTTTAACAGAGGTATTGCACTCTGCACTTGTGCTATTATTTTTTACAGTGGCACACTTATATACCCCTTATCCTCTGCCATAGTCTGCAGCAGAGTCTTTGCACGGTGGACCCTGACTGTCTGACATTCCTTTAGGTTTTATTATCAGACAGCCCCCCATAACAACGCCCCTATCATATGATACTAACCCGCAGAGAGTTGCACTGCTTTCCCTGCCCACTGTCTGTCCTGGTGCCTGTGATTGGTTGCAGTTAGCTGGCATGCAGCCACTCAGGGTGGCAGCACAACTGACTGCAAAGAATCACAGGTGCCGGTTGGCGGGGAAAGCAGTGCATATGGATGAGCAGTAATTGGTGGAACTGGAAGTGAATGCGAGGCATGGGAGAAGCGTACAGCCATGCCAGAGCCTCGGTAAGTACAGTGCGCTTGCTCCTATTCCCCTATCCCTACTACCACCATTTATAATCTCCGGATTTTGGTCCCCATAGATTTATATGGAGACAGGATTCCGAACCGAAACCATGTATTTTTAAAAAAATTGAACAGGGACCCACCAGTCCTGGTTATCTGGAAGTCCGCTCATCTCTAAGAACACCCTTTAATAAATCAATTTGTACACAGGAATACTGCTTGTGTTTAGCACTGTATCTGTATTTTTCTCCGGCAGCATGGGTGTCACACGGCCCAAACCCGTACCACACGGATGTAGTGTGGATGCGGTCCCGTGTGACATGCGCCGGAAAAACACACGTGTCAGGTTAAAAATAAAAAAAACACACACTCACCTCCACGAGCCCTGCAGTCTCTGCCGCGGCTGTCACCTGCATCCGTCCCCCAGTGAATTTGAACAACGCATCTTCTTCACTGGGGGCCGGAAGCAGCATCAGCAGGGCGTGGCGTGTGCCGGACACTGTCATTCAGCACCACAGACAGCTCCGGAAGAAACAGGTAAGGCGGGACTATCCTTTCTCCGTGTGTTGTTACGTATAACACACGGAGAACACGTACGTGTCACAAACACGGCACACGGGGAGCAAACCATCCCTTTAACACGTACATAAAAAAACAATTTGTTTTTTTCATGTGCGTGTGACAGAGGCCTTAGGAAAATGTCTGAGGTAAGAGACCTCTGAGTATTTGTGTATATATACAGTTATGTGTGGTTGTAAATGTGTGTAGTGATTTTATATTTTCCCCTACTTTCCATGTATCTTTCCTTCAAAAACGGTAGCCATATTCTCTCCTAAAAGTGCCAGCATAGTGCTTCAATATACAATGTATACGAGTTCCTTCTCATTAACAACAACAGAAAAGTGTCTTCCATAATCACGGCATGTGCCAAAATAAATAAAGAAAGTAGAGTGTTACCCATCATCACCAGGAGCGCACCCTCATAAACAACATCACCACTTTCCCTCATAATCATCATCAGAGTGTTGACATTAAAAATGCCAAAATAATGCCATAATATTAATAATAATAATAAAAAAATAGAACTATACCACTCAACTTGCCGAGTTTCAATGGGCCAGTTCCCAATTTACCACTGTCCGAGGAGGTCAGGGGTATGTTTCACAGACACAGTTGAATTTAACGGTAGAGTAGGGAGTCCTTGTGCTCCCCTATTCCCTCTGGATGGAGTCTGCTAGTTGTGACCTTTGTATCTCTCCAGTTTGCCAGGAGGAAAGGAAGTCACTTCTCAATGTAAGTCTGAGAGCCAGAATGAGGCCCTCATAGACTTACAAAGAAAGCTTGTAACTGTTAGTTCTGACTTCTAGTCATTCAGAAGCTACAATTAGAAAATAAGCAGTGCTGGGAACAGCAGAATATGTAGGGTGGTAAGTATTTTACTTGGGGCAGAGAACATGCATTATTGACACCACCATTGTTGTAACAGTTTAAAAAAACAATGCCGTAGTTGTACTACAATGTCAAAATTGGCTTGGTCAGTAAGAGGTTAAATATTATATAATGCTGGGCAGCCCGCCTAGTCTAATAGTATGGGCGTAACTAGTATACTGCTAGCCAGACACTGTGCACCTACATGTGTGGACGGCACCACATATAAGTCTATTTTGTGTGCCATTTTATCACCAAGCAATCACCACCTCCATGCATTGGTAGTTTGTGAGTGGTTGCTTCAATAGTGTTTTGCACCTGTGTAGCCTCTATATATAATGAAGAGTTTTGCTGCATCCTGTCAGTGCATTAGATTCTTTGTCGTAGGCAGGTTAAGACTGATTCCCTCTTGTTGCTGTAAGCAAGGGATCACTGTGTTACAGTCCTTGGTGTTGCACATACAACCAACAGTTCTATTCAGGGCTAATCAAAGTAGATTTCATTCTATAATAATACTGCTCTTAGCTGAAATTAGTGTATGGTAAGGTGCTAGAGTAGGGATAATGTATTAGATGCATTTAGGCAAGGTTTATTGCATTACAGTCCTTGGTGCTGCTATGTACAACCAATAGTTCTTTTCAAGGCTAATTTAAATACCTTCTATTCTATAATAATATAGCTCTTCCCTGCAATAAGTGTAGGGTTAGCTGCTAGAGTAAGGATAGTGAATTAGAGAAATTTAGGCAAGGTTACAGTCCTTGGTGTTGTCATGTACAACCAGCAGTCCTCTTCAGAGCTAATACAAATAGATTCTATTCTATAATAATACTGCTCTTATCTGCAATTAGTGTAGTGTTAGCTATTGTATAATATTACCCCTTTTAGATGTAGTTAGTGTAGGGTTAGCTGTTGGAGTAGGGATAGAGTATTAGAGGCATTAGGCAGGGTTCATTATGTTACAGTCCTTCGTGCTGCTATTTACAACCAACAGTCCTTTTCAAAGCTAGTTTGAATACATTTTATTGTATTGTAATACAGCTCTTAGTTGTAATTAGTATAGGGTTAGCTGCTAGAGTAGGGATAGTGTATTAGTTGCATTTAAACATGATTAATTGTGTTACAGTTTTTGGTGATGCCACATACAACCAACAGTGATTTTTAGTGATAATTCAAATAGATTCTATTGTATAATAATACAATATTAGCTACAATTAGTGTAGGGTTAGCTTTTGGAGTGGAAATAATGTATTAGTGGCATTTTAGGCAGGGTTCATTTTGTTACAGTACCTGCTGTTGCAACATTAAACCACCAGTCCTTCTCAGGGATAATTTGATTCTATTCTATAATAATACTGCTCTTAGCTGCAATTAATGTAGGATTTACTTTCAAAGTAGGGAATGTGTATTAGAGGAAATTAGGCAGGGTTCTCTGCATTACACCCCTGCTGCTGCCACATACAACCAACAGTCCTTTTCAGCGGTATTTCAAATAGATTCTATTCTATAATAGTACTGCTCTTAGCTGCAATCACTGTAGAGTTAGCTGCTGAAGTATGCATATTGTATTAGAAAAATGTAGGTAGGGTTCATTTAGAGGCATTTAGGCAAGATTTATTGCATTACAGTCCTTGGTGCTGCTATGTACAACCAATAGTTCTTTTCAAGGCTAATTTAAATACCTTCTATTCTATAATAATATAGCTCTTCCCTGCAATAAGTGTAGGGTTAGCTGCTAGAGTAAGGATAGTGAATTAGAGAAATTTAGGCAAGGTTACAGTCCTTGGTGTTGTCATGTACAACCAGCAGTCCTCTTCAGAGCTAATACAAATAGATTCTATTCTATAATAATACTGCTCTTATCTGCAATTAGTGTAGTGTTAGCTATTGTATAATATTACCCCTTTTAGATGTAGTTAGTGTAGGGTTAGCTGTTGGAGTAGGGATAGAGTATTAGAGGCATTAGGCAGGGTTCATTATGTTACAGTCCTTCGTGCTGCTATTTACAACCAACAGTCCTTTTCAAAGCTAGTTTGAATACATTTTATTGTATTGTAATACAGCTCTTAGTTGTAATTAGTATAGGGTTAGCTGCTAGAGTAGGGATAGTGTATTAGTTGCATTTAAACATGATTAATTGTGTTACAGTTTTTGGTGATGCCACATACAACCAACAGTGATTTTTAGTGATAATTCAAATAGATTCTATTGTATAATAATACAATATTAGCTACAATTAGTGTAGGGTTAGCTTTTGGAGTGGAAATAATGTATTAGTGGCATTTTAGGCAGGGTTCATTTTGTTACAGTACCTGCTGTTGCAACATTAAACCACCAGTCCTTCTCAGGGATAATTTGATTCTATTCTATAATAATACTGCTCTTAGCTGCAATTAATGTAGGATTTACTTTCAAAGTAGGGAATGTGTATTAGAGGAAATTAGGCAGGGTTCTCTGCATTACACCCCTGCTGCTGCCACATACAACCAACAGTCCTTTTCAGCGGTATTTCAAATAGATTCTATTCTATAATAGTACTGCTCTTAGCTGCAATCACTGTAGAGTTAGCTACTAAAGTATGCATAGTGTATTAGAAAAATGTAGGTAGGGTTCATTTAGAGGCATTTAGGCAAGATTTATTGCATTACAGTCCTTTGTGCTGCTATGTACAATCAACAGTCCTTTTTAAGGCTATTTCAAAGATATTCTATTCTATAATAATAATGCTCTTAGCTTCAAAAAGTGTAGGGTTAACTGCTTGAGTAAAGATAGTGAATTAGAGGCATTTAGGACGGGTTCATTGCGTTACAGTCCTGTGTGCTTCCACGTACAGCCAACAGTCCTTTTCAAGGCTAATGCAAATAGATTCTATTCTATAATAATACTGGTCTTAGATGCAATTAGTGTAAGGTTAGCTGCTGGAGTAGGGATAGCATATTAGCAGCATCTAGTCAAGGATCATTGCATTACAGTTAGTTCTGCCATGTAAACCCAAAAGTCCTTTCAGAGCCAATTTAAATAGTTTGCATTCTCTAACAGTACTACTCTTAGCTGAGTACATAATTTAAAATATGGAAGGTGTGTGATAAGGGATGGGTAAGTAAATGCCCTGCTGATAGTAATGCATGCAGAAGCCATTGCCGTGGGTTAGAGCAAACTGGGCTGGCTGTAGGAGCACCAATGTATCATCTAGACTAATCTTTCAGTCCCACTTTGCAGGGGGGCACAGGCCACTAATATTGAAGTCAAAACACTGATAGCAGGTTGTAGGTTGGATGGCACATAATGCTTCCAGCTAGTTTCACAGAACCACCATGTCTTCCACATAGTCTAGTCTCATTAGCCAAGAGTCTGGACCACATAATTCTTACCCGGATCCTCCTTCCTTCCACCATGGAGAGTTCCAGGAGACAAGTGACCCCACACTTTGACACTCCAAAGAGCATTTTACCTTTCCATTTATGGCTTCTTTTGGCCTCTCACCATGCATATTTGAAGAGGGACATGAGGAGATCATGTGCAATGATGCCCAAATATTTGAGCAGTCATGGTCAAAAGAAGGAGATGGTGGGGAACGGCAATTGCTGTCTCAGAGTTGGATGATGATGAGACACAGTTACCAACAAGTCATCAAAAGTAAAAAAATCAGGAGGAGGATCCAAGTGAGGAAGTAGATGAGATGGTTAATAATGAAGTCACTGACCTAACCTGGCAAGTTAGTATGCAGAATAGGCACATCAGTGCAGAGAGAGTGATCTGCAGCATCACAACAGGCATGAAAGGGCAGTGGGGAGGCCAGAGGGAGAAAGCAGGCAACTACTCCCCAGAGCACTCACATACTGCCAGATCTAAAGCAAAGGGTTAGATTTTTCCCAGTCTGGAGCTTTTTATGGAAAAAATTGATGATTTGCAACCTGTGCCATACCGAGTTCAGGAGGGGCCAGAACACTACCAGCTTGACCTGTACCAACATGCTCAAGCACATGTCATCCAAGCACCCAACTAGGTGGGCCAAACGCTTAGGTCCACAATCAGTGTCTGCAAGTGATAACATTGCCTCTTACTCTGTGCTACTTGTAGGAAATTATCTGTACAGGATGCAGAGGCAAATGCCTCCCACCTTGCACCTGTAGTTGCACATTCACAGCCACCATTAGCAACTACATCTACTTTCTTGTCTCAACACAGCATTCAGCTCTCTCTAACCCAGTTCTTGGAAAGAAAGCGTAAATACCCAGCCAACCAACCACAGACTCAAATAATAAACAGCTACATTTCCATTCTGCTTGCCCTGGAAATGTTGCTGTTTAGGTTTGTGGAAACTGAGGCTTTCCTCAACCTCATGGCGGTGGCACTTCCTCAGTACTCGGTCCGGGGCCGCCACTACTTCTCCTGATGTGCCTTCCCATTTTACACAAGACTTGACCAATGCAGTTACTGGGAAGGTCTTCTTAACCGCCCACTTTTCGATAAGGGCTGGTGGCCAGGGACACTAAATTTTCCTGATGGCACAATGGGTGAACCTTACAGAGGCAGAAACTGAATTTGACCCTGGGATAGCTCACTTGCTACCAACATCTAGAATTGCGTGCTTTAGTTCCCCCTCCTCCTTCATCAGTTCCTGCACCCCCTCCTCCTACTCTTCATCCTTAATCTCCAAATTGTTGTTGCTATCAGTCACAAGATGGAAGCACTACACCACTGCCTTGGTGTTGCGGCAATATGCTCTACTGAAACAGATCTTTAGGTGGCAAACAGGACACTGCCGCAGAGTTGTTGAAAGGTCTAAAAGACCAGATAGATCTGTGGCTCTTGGCGACGAACCTCACACAAGGCATTGTCATGTGTGATAAAAGCTGTATCTTGGTGGTGGCTCTGAAGGTTGGAAAGCTTCCAAATGTACCATGCCTGGCTTACATACTCAACTAAGTGTTTCAGCGCTTTCTAAAAACCTACACAGATTTTCATAAGCTTCTTGTCAAGGTATTTCATGTATGCACCAATTTCCGTAAGCCAGCTACAGCTGACTGGCATTGTAAGCGTCAGCTCACCAACTGGTGTACAACATGACCATGCACTGGAACTCAACATGACATATGTGTGCAAGGCTTTGTGAGCAGCAGAGGGCAGTAGTACAATACTACCTACAACATGCTCATCGAAATTCCTATTAGCCTCCACACATAAGAACTGATGAGTGAGCATGGATTACTGATAACTGTGCTATTCTCCAAAACTTTGAGGATTCAACCAAGATAGTGAGCAGCGATCATGCTAAAATCAGAGTAAAAAGATGGAGAGCTGTCCTTCTGTTAGGGACAAGGAAGTCTTGCCTGTTGGGAGTCTGGCACACATGGCAGACTTTATGTCTCGCTGCGTTTCCCATGACCATTGCATTATGCGAATTTTAGCTATCATCGATTATGGGTTGTGCACTCATTTTCACCAACGCTACAAGGATAATTTTCCATCTCTCATTCCTGCGGCAGAGAGGGCTACTAAAATAGTGCCTTAATGGATGGCCATAGTTGAAGAATTAGTCAAACAATTCACATCTGAAAACAGGTCTTTGGCCAACCATGGAGTAAAGAGGAGGGAGACACACAGCTGGACCGACAGAGTCAGAGGAACACTATCACAGGTCTGGGACAGTTTCATTACACCCTCCTAACACCCAGGCCCTGATGCGTGGGGTACTCTTAAAAGGAGGGAAAAGTTTATAAAGATGGTGAAGGAGTACCTAGAACTTTAGCAATATACCATTTAATTAATTTGACGCCTAAAATGTACCTTTTAATAATAAACCTTTAAAAAGACATTAAACATACAAACAAAATAGCACTACATGTGCCGCAGTATGGGAGGATATGAAGACTCTAGTTATCTCATAAGAAACATTACCAGAGTTCACCCTCAAGACAAAACCCATACACTAATTTGGTTCTTGAGATATAACACCCTTTTGCAATAACCAACTCTTTATAGGGGAACTGATGATCCAGGGCAAAAGCAGGCTCCTTCTATCAGAATACTCCCCCTCCAGGGTATATCACAACACCTCCAGGGTATATCACAACACCTCCAGGGTATATCACAACACCACTTAATGACAGTGATAAATACCACAGTCTAGCTTTTGTTAAGCACCAACCCCACCACTAAGGGTGGTGTAGCTGATCACTAGAACCAATTGAATGTGGAAAGGATAAGGAACGATCTCACCATATTGCCGTTGCTTGAGAATGGTGTTCCTCATATTAACACTGTCAGTCTGTCAAACAAGCTGGCCTTTTATGAATCCCCCGGTTTTACCAGGTATTTCCACAGGATCCAAATAACATGCCTACTTCTGAATAATTAAAGCTCAGCTCTCAACGCGTTTCCCTTGTCATCAGGAGAGCGGCGTGTATGGACCGTAGATGTCCTCACAAAGATGGACACATGCTATTAAAAGAACGAAAATTTACTGTCAGCAATGTATAAGCACACTTAAGCAGTGGTAATCATCCCTCATGGCAGCATACTTACTTTGGTCCTGGCCTCACACGTGCATAAGACTGCACAGCCGTACCATACCCTGCCAGGTTATTGATTATTTAAAGCCGCCGCCACGGCGTGTGACGTCACATCCGCCCATCGGACACGTGCCCGGAAGTTAAGCACGTCTCCCGATGACGCGTGCGCATCAGCAGAATGCATGGTGGAACGCATCGTATTGCGCCTGCGCGATGTCGCACTAGCGTTCATTCTATGTAAATGGGTATTGGATGCGGGGGAGACATACATAGGTCTCCCAGAAAACCTATGTATGTCTCCCCCGCATCCAATATCCATTTACATAGAATGGGTCTAGTGAGGTTGATGCGAGATGAGTGAACGCTAGTGCGACATCGCGCAGGCGCAATACGATGCGTTCCACCATGCATTCTGCTGACGCGCACGCGTCATCGGGAGGCGTGCTTAACTTCCGGGCACGTGTCCGATGGGCGGATGTGACGTCACACGCCGTGGCGGCGGCTTTAAATAATCAATAACCCGGCAGGGTATGGTACGGCTGTGCAGTCTGATGCACGTGTGAGGCCAGGACCAAAGTAAGTATGCTGCCATGAGGGATGATTACCGCTGCTTAAGTGTGCTTATACATTGCTGACAGTAAATTTTCGTTCTTTTAATAGCATGTGTCCATCTTTGTGAGGACATCTACGGTCCATATGTCGCGGGCGGAGGAGGGGACGCCGCGCTCTCCCACTGCTCGGGTCCGGATGGCACTTCGGCCTGCTGCCGCTGCTCGGTGGCTCAAGCGATGGGCCGGATCCCGGGGACTCGAGCGGCGCTCCTCGCCCGTGAGTGAAAGGGGTTGTTTGGGTGTGGGGGTTGTTTATTGTCCGTGACGCCACCCACGGTTGTGGTGATTTGTTGACACCACCGCTGCTCTGTATGGGAATCCCGGGAGTGGTGGTATGGAGCAGCCAGATGTTAATCCTCCCCTCCGTGGGAAGGGGGTTGGTTGTCCCGGGGCCCAGTGATGAGGTGGATGATGCAGGGCTTGGTGGGGGTGCAGGGACGCGGGGGCAGCTCTGTGCCTTGCGGCACTGTGGTACTCACTCAGCCTGAGACGATGACACAGTTCTTGGTAAAACACATGGCTGGAAAGACGGTTCCCACGGACGGCTGCACTTGCTTTCCCCAGTAGGTGACGGTGACGGTCCCTCTGTCCTGCACCTATGTTGATAATGGTTGCGATGGGTTCCCACCGGTAACCCGCTCCCCGGCTTGGATATGGGCCGGAGGAGCCCTACTTTGCCCGCAGGCGCTGGCCCTGAGAAACTGGTGCCCTGGCGGTGTCTCTCCGTTACAGTTGGACTGTTGCCTTCAATCGGGACTTGGTTGTTAGGAGACAGACGTCCCCTTCACTGACGGATTTGGCAAATTATGGCGACTCCTAGCCTTGCCGGGATCCGAAAGGCCCCTGCCCTGGTGCTGACTGTTCTTCGTATACTGCTCCAGACCGCCGGGTCACTACCCGTCCGCGGTCCTTCCAGCAACCTCCGAGCAGTCCCCCTGCAGACTATCACCGCCGTCTGCTGACCTTGCTGGCACTGTCCGGGGCACACACCCGGACCAACTTCAGGCTTGCTTAACTGTCACTTTCTGTCACTTCAGCTTTTCTCCTGAGCTCCACTACTACTTCCTTCTACTTCACTCCCCTAACTTGACTGCCTGGTTCACCCCGCCTCCAGGGCTGTGAACTCCTCGGTGGGCGGAGCCAACCGCCTGGCCCACCCCCTGGTGTGAACATCAGCCCCTGGAGGAAGGCAACAAGGATTTTGGTTAGCCTTGGTGTTCCTCACTGGGGTGTAGGGTGTGGTGGTGTGATGACCTGTGACCCCTGGCTTGCCCAGGGCGTCACACATACACGCCGTTCTCCTGATGACAAGGGAAACGCGTTGAGAGCTGAGCTTTAATTATTCAGAAGTGGGCATGTTATTTGGATCCTGTGGAAATACCTGGTAAAACCGGGGGATTCATAAAAGGCCAGCTTGTCTGACAGACTGACAGTGTTAATATGAGGAACACCATTCTCAAGCAATGGCAATATGGTGAGATCGTTCCTTATCCTTTCCACATTTAATTGGTTCTAGTGATCAGCTACACCACCCTTAGTGGTGGGGTTGGTGCTTAACAAAAGCTAGACTGTGGTATTTATCACTGTCATTAAGCAGGTGTTGTGATATATCCTGGAGGTGTTGTGATATACCCTGGAGGTGTTGTGATATACCCTGGAGGGGGAGTATTCTGATAGAAGGAGCCTGCTTTTGCCCTGGATCATCAGTTCCCCTATAAAGAGTTGGTTATTGCAAAAGGGTGTTATATCTCAAGAACCAAATTAGTGTATGGGTTTTGTCTTGAGGGTGAACTCTGGTATTGTCTCTTATGAGATAACTAGAGTCTTCATATCCTCCCATACTGCGGCACATGCAGTGCTATTTTGTTTGTATGTTTAATATCTTTTTAAAGGTTTATTATTAAAAGGTACATTTTAGGCGTCAAATTAATTAAATGGTATATTGCTAAAGTTATATTTATTCCTATACCTGGTCCAGTTGGCTATTTTATATTGAAGGAGTACCTAGCCAGCACCATCCTTCATGATTCCTTTGTGCTTGACAGATATTGAGTATCCAAACTGCACATATGGCATGAACTGTCCTTCTACACCTTGGAGGTACTGCCTGCCCTACCACTAGCGTTTTGTCTGAGATAGTTTTTAGTGTCACAGGAGGCATAATAACCAATAGGCACGTCTGCCTGTTAGCTGAAAACGCCGACTGGCTGCATCTTATGAAAATGACCAAAGCATGGATTAGCCCAGACTTCTCAACCTCATCAGATGACATACTGTCTTTGTTACTTCTTTTTGTGTCCTCCTCCTCCATCATATTACTAGGGTCATGATGCGAGCCTTGATCTTAATATTTACAGAGTGTGTATGATGCCCTAATACATAATTTTCAGAAGCCTACCTTAAATAATCTCTTACATACAGTACAGACCAAAAATTTGGACACACCTTCTCATTCAAAGAGTTTTCTTTATTTTCATGACTCTAAAAATTGTAGATTCACATTGAAGGCATTAAAACTATGAATCAACACATGTGGAATGAAATACTTAAGAAAAAATTGTGAAACAGCTAAAAAGATGTCTTATATTCTAGGTTCTTCAAAGTAGCCACCTTTTGCTTTGATTACTGCTTTGCACACTCTTGGCATTCTCTTGATGAGCTTCAAGAGGTAGTCACCGGAAATGGTTTTCACTTCACAGGTGTGCCCTGTCAGGTTTAATAAGTGTGATTTCTTGCCTTATAAATGGGGTTGGGACCATCAGTTGTGTTGTGCAGAAGTCTGGTGGATACACAGCTTATAGTCCTACTGAATAGACTGTTAGAACTTGTATTATGGCAAGAAAAAACAGCTAAGTAAAGAAAAACAAGTGGCCATCATTACTTTAAGAAATGAAGGTCAGTCAGCCGAAAAATTGGAAAACTTTGAAAGTGACCCCATGTGCAGTGGCAAAAACAATCAAACGCTATAAAGAACCTTGGTCACATGAGGACCACCCCAGGAAAGGAAGACCAAGAGTCACCTCTGCTGTGGAGGATAAGTTTATTCGAGACACCAGTTCTAGCAGCAGACACATCTCTAGAACAAGTGTTAAGAGGAGACTTTGTGCAGCAGGACTTCATGGTAAAATAGATTCTACAAAACCACTGCTAAGGACATACAACAAGCAGAAGAGACTTGTTTGGGCTAAAGAACACAAGGAATGGACATTAGACCAGTGGAAATCTGTGATTTGGTCTGATGAGTCCAAATTTGAGATCTTTGGATCCAACCACCGTGTCTTTGTGCGATGCAGAAAAAGTGAACGGATGGACTCTACATGCCTGGTTCCCACCGTGAAGCATAGAGGAGGAGGTGTGATGGTGTGGGGGTGCTTTGCTGGTGACACTGTTGGGGATTTATTCAAAAGTGATGGCATACTGAACCAGCATGGCTGCCACAGCATCTTGCAGCGGCATGCTATTCCATCTGGTTTGCATTTAGTTGGACTATCATTTATTTTTCAACAGGAAAATGACCCCAAACACACCTCCAGGCTGTGTAAGGGCTATTTGACTAAGAAGGAGAGTGATGGGGTGCTACGCCAGATGTCCTGGCCTCCACAGTCACCAGACCTGAACCCAATTGAGATGGTTTGTGGTGTGCTGGACCGCAGAGTGAAGGCAAAAGGGCCAACAAGTGCTAAGCATCTCTGGGAACTCCATCAAGACTGTTGGAAGACCATTTCCGGTGACTACCTCTTGAAACTCATCAAGAGAATGCCAAGAGTGTGCAAAACAGTAATCAAAGCAAAAGGTGGCTACTTTGAAGAACCTAGAATATAAGACATATTATCAGTTGTTTCACACTTTTTTGTTAAGTATTTCTTTCCACATGTGTTAATTCATAGTTTTGATGCCTTCAGTGTGAATCTACATTTTTCTGAGTCATGAAAATAAAGAAAACTCTTTGAATGAGAAGGTGTGTCCAAACTTTTGGTCTGTACTGTACTTCTATACAGTGGGTACGGAAAGTATTCAGACCCCTTTAAATTGTTCACTCTTTGTTTCAGGGCTGCAATTTGGTAAATTAATACAATTTTATTTTTTTTTCTCAATATTGTACACTCTGTACCCCATCTTGACAGAAAAAAACCCAGAAATGTAGACATTTTTTGCAAATTAATTAAACAAGAAACACTGAAATATCACATGATCATAAGTATTCAGACCCTTTGCTCAGTATTGGGTACAAGTACCCTTTTGAGCTAGTACAGGCATGAGTCTTCTTTGGACTGATGCAACAAGTTTTTCACACCTGGATTTCAGGATCTTCTGCTACTTTTCATTGCAGATCCTCTCCAGTTCCATGAGGTTGGATGGGGAATGTTGGTGGACAGCCATTTTCAGGTCTCTCCAGAGATGCTCAATTGGGTTCAAGTAAGGGCTCTGGCTGGGCCAGTTAAGAATGGTCTCAGAGTTGTTCTGAAGCCACTCCTTTGTTGTTTTAGCTGTGTGCTTAGGGTCAATGTCTTGTTGGAAGGTCAACCTTCGGCCAAGTCTTAGGTTCATAGAACTCTGGAAGCAGTATTCTTCCAGGATATCTTTGTACTTGGCCACATTCATCTTTCCTTCAATTGCAACCAGTCGTCCTATCCCTGCAGCTGAAAAAAAACCCATAGCATGAATCTGCCACCACCATGTTTCACTGTTGGAATTGTATTGGGTAGATGATGAGCAGTGCCTGGTTTTCTCCACACATACCGCTTAGAATTATCCCCAAAAAGTTCTATCTTCATCTCATCAGACCAGAGAATCTTATTTCTCATAGTCTGGGTGTCCTTCATGTGTTGTTTGTTTTTTTTTTTTGCAAACTCTATGCAGGTTTTCATATGTCTTGCACTGAGGAGAGGCTTCTGTCGGGCCACTCTGCCATAAAGCCCGACTGGTGGAGGGCTGCAGTGACAGTTGATTTTGTGGAATTTTCTCCCAGCTTCCTACTGCATCTCTGGAGCTCAGCCACAGTGATCTTCGGGTTCTTCTTTACCTCTCTAACCAAGGTTCTTCTCCCAAAATAGCTCAGTTTGACTGGACAGCCAGGATTAGGAAGAGTTCTGGTGGTCCCAAAGTTCTTCCATTTTAGGATTATGGAGGCCACTGTGGTCTTAGGAATCTTGAGTACTGCAGAAATTCTTTTGTAACCTTGGCCAGATCTGTGCCTTGCCACAATTCTGTCTCTAAGCTCCTTGGGCAGTTCCTTTCACCTCATGATTCTCATTTGGTCTGACATACACTGTGAACTGTGAGGTCTTATATAGAAAGGTATGTGCCTTTCCAAATCAAGCCCTATTGGTTTAATTAAACACAGCTGGACTCCAATGAAGAAGTAGAACCACCTCAAGGAGAATCACAAGGAAATGGACAGCATGTGACTTAAATATGAGTGTCTGAGAAAAGCGTCTGAATACTTATGATCACATGATATTTCAGTTTTTCTTGTTTAATAAATTTGCAAAAATGTCTACTTTTTTTCTGTCAAGATGGGTTGCAGAAATGTACATTATTGAAAGAAAAAATTAACTTTTTTGAACTTACCAAATGACTGCAATGAAACAAAGAGTGAAAATTTGAAAGTGGTTTGAATATTTTCCGTACCCACTGTATGTATAAACCGCAGGACTAAATATTTTTCAGCTCTTTCACTTAGTCAATTGGCTTTACCTATGTAGATGTCCCACTTCTTCCAAATGGAAAAAATAAATAAATTCTGAGGTCCTCCTCTACGTCTTTTCCAGGGTATAGCAGAGTACTTCCTTTTATGTTTTGGCAGCTCTTGCATATAGTGCATCGACTTTATGAGTCTAGGAGTAGAGATGAGCAAACCTGTTTGATAAATGTTCACCAATTTCAAATTCGGTACGAGCCTGTTCGGTTCAGGCTTGGCTACCCGAGCACTTAGCATTTTTTGGCACTGTTCAGTAACTGTTCATTTCAGAAAATCCACTCCAAGTATTGGCATTGCTGTGTTTGGCCAGGGAAATCACTGTAAACAAACCAGGATATCTAATGGCTGAGACAATCCTGGACAGCTGCAGGATGCTATTTTTAGGCTGCGTAGGCTCAATAAGTATGGGTCTCCCCAGCCTGAGAATACCAGACCCCAGCTGTCAGGCTTTATCATGGCTGGTATCAAAATTGGGGGGACTGCATGCTGTTTTTTAAATTATTTATTTAAATAAGTTTAGAAAAAGCCTCTTGTGGTTCCTCGTATTTTGATACACAGCCAAGGTAAGCACACGGCTGAGGGCTGCAGCCTGTAGTTGTATTCTTTATCTATGCTGGGTATCAATAGATGAGAGTACCCTATGCCAATTTATTTATTTATTTATTTATTTTACACTATGATATAATAGACCTGCAGACAGAGTCTGTGAATCCATTTAACCACAGATGCTCTCTGGGGACAGGCTCTGACTGCAGACAATCAAAGATGTTTGTAGGCAGGTAAAGCAGTGAATACGTACAGTATGAGGGATAATTAGCTTTGCCTGGAGGTACAGCTGGTGGAGTAGTTACAGCCACAGGTGCAGTTACAGCTGTGGGGAGACTCTGTAAGGATGTCCTGCTTTAATCCTTCCTTATTTTCTTTCTTTTACAGCCTCCTACATCAATTTACAACACATAGGTTTTCAAACCCAATGGAGTTTGAAAATGCTTGGCAAATATAGGGTTTGTTTGGCAAGCCTCGGCAAACCGAACCGTGGAAGGTTCGCTCATCACTATGTAGGAGTCCCACCCCTTAAAAAGGAAAAAAGAAATGTTTTCTGAGGCTCTCCTCTACTTTTTCTTTAGGGTGTATTGGAGTGCCTCCTTCTTATTGTTGGCAGCACTTGCTCATAGTGCATCGGCTTTACCATTCTAGGAGACAGACTCCTTAATAATTGGAAAAAAATGTTTTCTGAGAGCCTCCTCTTCGTGTCTTCCAAGGTGTATCAGAATGCCTCCTTCTAACTTTTGCAGCCCTTGCATATAGGGCTCCTTCTTAATAATGGGAAAACATTTTTTTCTTAGGCCCTCTTTTACATCTCTTTCAGGGTGCTTCTGCGTGCTTTCATCTATCTTTTTCCAGCCTTTGTACTTTGTGCATAGGCTTTATGAGTAGTCTTTGTTAGTGTAGGGCTAGCTGCTGAAAAAGGGATAGTTTACCATAATATGCTTATAGGCAAGGTTCTTTCTTTCCAGTCCTTGCTGCTGCAACCTAAAATCGAAATACCCTTTTTCTGGCTATATTTATTAGATTTTATTCCCTGTTAATTCCGCTTTTAGCTGCATATATAATTTTATACACACAAGGCATGCTGTAAGGAACAGTGATGTAGACATACTTCTGATGGCATACATACAGGCTAAGGCCATAAGCCAGCTAAAACTGTGCCTGCTTCATGAGCACAAAAAATACGCTCATCCATGTGACATAGCTTCCTGTCCCACTTTGCAGGAGGGTGCAAGACACCACTCATGAAGACTGAACAGTCCAAATAAGTTGTCGGTTAGATAATAACTAGGAATGATTAAATATCACAAATATTTGGCAATATTCGGCTTTGCGAATATCTGACGAATAGTTTGCCCTATGCCAATATTCGATGCACAATGTAAGTCTAAGGGAAGCCCGAATAGTTGCTATTCGGCAACTATTCGGGTTTCCCATAGACTTACATTGCGCATCGAATATTCGACAATAGTCGAATAGCGGCGACCTATTCGGCGAATGTGGGTGTTGCCGAATATTTGCGGTATTCGATCATCCCTAATAATAACCAGTCTTGAAATCATAATCTTTTAAAAAAATCATTAAAAAATGTATTCATCATTCTATCCAATTAACAATCTTTTAAATTGTACAAAAATCTATTCAGAGTCCTCCCTCTACGTTTCTTGCTGGCTGTATTGCAATGCCTCCTCATAATTTTAGCTAGGCCTTTCACTGACTGCATAGGCTTTCAAGTTTCTGAGTCAGAATCTTTTTAAAATTGTACCAGAGTTGAATCAAAGTCCATCCACCACATGTCTTGCTGGCTTTATTGCAATGTCTTCACCTAATTGTAGCAAGGCATCACACTGACTGGATAGGCTTTCCTAGTTTTGGAATCAGAATGTTTTTTAAATTTTACCAGAATTGAATCACAGTCTCTCCTATACATGTTTTGCTGGCTGTATTGCAATACACTCTTGTAATTTTAGCTCAACCTCACACTGACTGCAGAGGCTTTCCCAGTTTTGGAGTCAGAATCTTTTTAAAATTGTCCCAGAATTGAATTAGAGTACCTCCTCTACGTCACTAGCTAGCTGTATTGCAATTCACCCATGTAATTTTAGCTAGACCTCACATTGACTGCATAGGCTTTCCCAGTTTCAGAATCAGAAACTGATTAAAATTGTATCAGCATTGAATTAGAGCCCCTCTTCTACGTCTCTTGCTGGCTGTATTGCAATCCCTTGCAATATTAGCTAAGTCTCTCTCTGAGTGCATAGGTTTTTGGGTGTAAGAATGTTTTGAAAATTGTCCAGAACTGAATCAAAGTCCTTCCTCTACGTCTCTTGCAGGGTGTTGTGCAATACTTCCTTGTAATTTTAGCTAGGCTTCTTAGTGAGTGTATAGGCTTTCCCAGTTTGGAAGTCAGAATGTTTTTAAAATTGTACCAGAATTGAGCAGTTTGCTCTTGAGGATTGGGCCAAAATACCTGTCGAGAGGTTCAGAAGTCTCATTGACAGTTTCAGAATCGTTTGATTGCAGTAATTTCCTCAAAAGGTTGTGTAACAAAATATTAAGTTAAGTGAACCATCATTTCTGTCCAAGCCTATTTTCTGAGTTTTATTTTTTTTAAATTCTGTGGAAGCATGGTTGAAAAGCAATGTCTGACTTTCATTTATTCATTTTCATAGATTATTTTTATTTATTATTACTTTTGTCAGATTTAAGTTATTTCTGTGACCATTGTGGGTTTCTCTTTCATTAAACGAAGGGTACCAACAATATTGACCATGTGAGTATATAGAGGACCAATGTGTGTGGGGGGATATTATATAGAGGAGCAGTATGTGTGGGAGGGATATTATACAGAGGAATAGTGTGTGGGGGGGATATTATACAGAAGATCAGTGTGTGTGTGGGGGATATTATGCAGAGGAGCACTGTGCCTGGGGAGATATTATACAGAAGAGTAGTGTGTGGGGGGATATTATACAGAGAAGCAGTGTGTGTAAGGAGAATATTATACAGAGGAGTAGTGTGTGTGGGGGGATATTATACAGAGGAGCAGTGTGAGGTGGATATTATACAGAGGAGCAGTGTGTGTGGGAAGATATTATACAGAAGATCAGTGTGTTTGTGGGGGATATTATACAGAGGAGCAGTATGTGTGGGGAGATATTATACAGAGGAGTAGTGTGTCTTGGGGGATATTATACAGAGGAACAGTGTGTGTAAGGGGGGTATTATACAGAGGAGCAGTGTGTGTAAAAGGGATAATATACAATGCAGACCAAAAGTTTAGACACATCTTCTCATTCAAAGAGTTTTCTTTATTTTCAGGACTCTGAAAATTGTAGATTCACATTGAAAGCATCAAAACTATGAATTAAAAAATGTGGAATGAAACACTTAAAGTGTGAAACAACTGAAAATATGTCTTATATTCTAGGTTCTTCAAAGTAGCCAACTTTTGCTTTCATTACTACTTTGCACGCTCTTGGCATTCTCTTGATGAGCGGCAAGAGGTAGTAACCGGAAACGGTTTTCCAACAGTCTTGAAGGAGTTCCAAGAGATGCTTAGCACTTGTTGGCCCTTTTGCCTTCACTCTGCGGTCCAGCTCACCCCAAACCATCTTGATTGGATTCAGGTCTGGTGACTGTGGAGACCAGGTCATCAGGCATAGCACCCCATCATTCTCCTTCTTAGTCAAATACTGTAATTCAATACAAAAAAGGAAACGCATATATTATATAGAGTCATTACAAACAGAGTGATCTATTTCAAGTGTTTATTTCTGTTAATGTTGATGATTATGGCTTACAACAAGTGAAAACTCAAAAATCATTATCTCAGAAAATTAGAATATTATATAAGACTAACTGAAAAAGTGATTTTAAACTCCTTTTGCATGACTTACTGCATCAATGTGGCGAGGCATGGAGGCGATCAGCCTGTGGCACTGCTGAGGTGTTATGGAATCCCAGGATACCTTAATAGTAGCATTCAGCTTGTCTGCATTGTTGGGTCTGGTGTCTCTCATCTTTCTCTTGACACTAGTTCATAGATTCTCCAAGGGGTTTAGGTCAAGTGAGTTTTCTGGCCAATCAAGCACAGTGATACTGTGGTTAGTAATCCAAGTATTGGTACTTTTGGCAGTGTGGACAGGTGCCAAGTCCTGCTGGAAAATGAAATTTCCATCTCCAGAAAGCTTGTCGGCAGAGAAAAGCAAGAAGTGCTGTAAAGTTTCCTGGTAGATGGCTGCACTGACTTTGGTCTTGATAAAAAACAGTGGACTTACATAGCAGATGAAATGTCTCCCCAAACCATCACCGAATGTGGAAACTTCACACTAGACCTCAAGCAGCTTGGATTGTGGCCTCTCCACTCTTCCTCCAGACTCTGGGACCTTGATTTCCAAATGAAATGCAAAATTTACTTTTATCTGAAAACAACACCTTGAATCACTGAACAACAGTCCAGTTCTTTTTCTACTTGGCCAAGGTAAGACGCCTCTGCCGTTGTCTATTGATTATGAGTGGCTTGACACAAGGAATGCGACAGTTGTAGCCCATGTCATGGATACGTCTGTGTCTGTTGGCTCTTGAAGCACTGACTCCAGCAGTAGTCAACTCCTTATGATTCCCCCCCCCCCCCAATTTTTTGAATGGACTTTTCTTAACAATCCTATCAAGGCTGCAGTTATCCTGGTTGCTTGTGCACCTTTTTCTACCACACTTTTTCCTTCCACTCAACTTTCCTTTAATATGCTTGGGGGTACAGCACTTTGTGAACAATCAACTTCTTTAGAAATGACTTTTTGTGGCTTACCCTCCTTGTGGAGTGTCAGTGACTGTCTTTTGGACACCTGTCAAGTCAGCAGTCTTCCCCATGATTGTGTAGCCTACTGAACCAGACTAATGGACCATTTAAAATGCTTAAAAAGCCCTTGCAGGTGTTTCTTGGTAATTATTCTAATTTTCTGAGATAATGCCAGAATCAATAACATTAACAGAAATAAACACTTGAAATAGATCACTCTATTTGTAATGACTCTATATAATATTTGCTTTTCCTTTTTGTATTGAATTACTGAAATAAATTAACTTTTTGATGATATTCTAATTTATTGAGGTGCACTTGTACTAATGTGGCCACTTTTTAGAAGAGTATTTAGCCAATGTCAGCAGACTCCAATAACAAACAGTGGACATTTATTGTTAGCTATTTTAACTCAATAAATTGTAATTGTCATTAACACTGAAAACCAAGAACATAAAACACTGTATAACAAGTCGCAGCCAGTGTCTTAAAGTTGACATATTTACACCCGGTTACAAACCTTAATTGGTATGCATTGATTTCCATGTCCTTTTTGCCTTCTACTTTCTTTAGCTTTATAAAGACAAATATTCCAGGCCAGATGTTTGTTTTGTGCATATATTCCCCAGTCGAGTTATGGGAATACAATTAATCAGTCGGCTGGCATTAAATCCTAGTTGTCTGCTCCTCATCTTCAGGAACACATCCAACCTTACATTGATGTATTGGTGAATATAAAGCAGTAAGCTGAAATACTGACCGGGTTTCTACTAAATATTTTAATGCCTGTTTAAATCACAGATACTGGCAGGGAGTAAATTGAACAATAAAACAGCATATATGAACAAAACATTGTGCGTATCATAATAAATAGCAAGGGAAAAAAAATGTTGTTTCAGGATTTTTTTTATAATATGGCATGCTTTAATGGTTGTTTTTTTTTTGCAGCATGCTGTTTAATGTAATACGCATATAAGACAATTGCTCACTATAACTACTCCCTCATAATAAAAAATGGAGTGTTGTCTTTGATTTTAACAATCACTTCCTCGTACTCTTGGTTGTCCACTTTTTCTGCTGCGCAAAATTGGCAAATGTAATATAACATATGGTCATTCATATAGTTGACAAATGTGGATTAGGCCTGCAAGAGAAGACCCTTTGCTTCTTAGGCCGCTTTCACTTATCTGCCATTTCACCGCTTTGCCGAATCTGGCACATTCCAGTACAGTGCAATACAGTACAATGGCATCGCGGCAAGCTCCGGTCACATGCTTTCATGTGACCGGAGCTTGCCGCGATGCCATTGCACTGTATTCCATTGTACTGGAGTGTGACGGATCCGGCAAAGCGGCAAAATGCCGGCTGTGTGAAACCGGCCTTAGTGGAACATTATGCAGTCTCAAAAGGGCAAATTAAGGGAAACCCATATGTTCTGATTATAAAGAAGGCTATCATGTGTACAAGTTTCCATATTCAAACCCTACTGCCAATGTGTGTTGCCTTCCTCAGTTTGTGACCTGTTTTGTTTCACCAGCTTACCTTCCCACTATCTGCCACTATGATTAGTCTGTTTTTCATGTTATGTGCCCTTATTCTTGATTGCTCCCCCCCTCCACACACACTTAATTGGCTAGACAACTTTCTTTCTGGCATCGACAACAGGTGAAGGTGGATTCCTTGAAAGGTATTAGCAGCCCCGCAAGGGCCCATAGAGGTTTCTAGTGTCCTCTCTTAGAACTACTGAATTACCATCACAAGTAAGGGCCAATAGAGAATTCTTTTTGTTTGAGGATGCTGTATTGAGGTGGGTCTCTCTTGACTCTTGGTCTTAATTGATCTGCTGAGATATGGTCATATAGGTATCAGGCAAGTTTACTTACATGACCAGGATGGGGTGCAGGTAAAAATAAACACTTATCTAGGTAACCAATTAACTTGTGGTGTAAGTAATTCTGATGTGAGCAATTTATTAAGAAAACAAAATCACTTTCACACTTTATTTCAGCCCCTCTATGCCATGTCTGTGCTGCTGGTATTATAGAGCAGACTGATGAGCACTTCTGATGTTCATACATTGTAGGAACCACCACACACAAATTTAGGTACAAAGACACAAACACAGACTACACACACAGAGACACACACACACACACACACACACACACACACACACACATAGATAAAAAGGTACACACACAAACACAGAGCAACACACACGGATAGATAACAAAACACACTAACACTCCAGAGGACTTACCACAAGCCTATCCTCCAGCTCCTGTAGAGGCCAGGATCTGTGGGGATGTTACAGTCAAAAGATTTTAATGTCACCAAAGGCACTAAAGTCTCTTAGAGTACAAAATCTCTAGTGACATCATGGTTACATGACAGGTCACATGATTGTGATGTCACCAAATATCCTGGACTCTACAGATAGGCTAGCGGTAAGTCCTCTAGAGTGAAGTGTATCTTCGCATCTACCTGTGTGTATGTGTGCGGCTCTGTGCATGTGGTGTGTGTTTTTGTATCTCTCTGTGTGTTTTTGATCCTAAAATGTATGGGCTCTTAGCTGGTATATATTAATGAGGACATCAGAATGTATTGGCTCCTTGTTAGGTACAGTACAGACCAAAAGTTTGGACACACCTTCTCATTCAAAGAGTTTTTTATTTTCATGACTCTGAAAATTGTAGATTCACATTGAAGGCATTAAAAATATGAAATGACACATGTGGAATGAAATACTTAACAAAAAAGTGTGAAACAACTGAAAATATGTCTTATATTCTAGGTTCTTCAAAGTAGCCACTTTTTGCTTTGATTACTGCTTTGCACACTCTTGGCATTCTCTTGACTAGCTTCAAGAGGTAGTCACTGGAAATGGTCTTCCAACAGTCTTGAACGAGTTCCCAGAGATGCTTAGCACTTGTTGGCCCTTTTGCCTTCAGTCTGCGGTCCAGCACACCACAAACCATCTCGATTGGGTTCAGGTATGGTGACTGTGGAGGCCAGGTCATCTGGCGTAGCACCCTATTACTCTCCTTCTTAGTCAAATAGCCCTTACACAGCCTGGAGGTGTGTTTGGGGTCATTGTCCTGTTGAAAAATAAATGATGGTTCAACTAAACGCAAACTGGAAGGAATAGCATGCCGCTGCAAGATGCTGTGGTAGCCATGCTGGTTCAGTATGCCTTCAGTTTTGAATAAATCCCCAACAGTGTCACCAGCAAAGCACCCCCAGACCATCACACCTCCTCCATGCTACACGGTGGGAACCAGGCATGTAGAGTCCATCCATTCACCTTTTCTGCGTTGCACAAAAATATTGTGGTTAGATCCAAAGATCTCAAATTTGAACTCATCAGACCAAAGCACAGATTTCCATTGGTCTAATGTCCATTCCTTGTATTCTTTAGCCCAAACAAGTCTCTTCTGCTTGTTGCCTGTCCTTAGCAGTGGTTTCCTAGCAGCTATTTTACCATGAAGGCCTGCTGCACAAAGTCTTCTCTGAACAGTTGTTCTAGAGATGTGTCTGCTGCTAGAACTCTGTGTGGCATTGACCTGGTCTCTAATCTGAGCTGCTGTTAACCTGCGATTTCTGAGGCTGGTGACTCGGGTAAACTTATCCTCCACAGCAGAGGTGACTCTTGGTCTTCCTTTCCTTGGGCGGTCCTCATGTGAGTCAGTTTCTTTGTAGCGTTTGATGGTTTTTGCCACTGCACTTGTGGACACTTTCAAGAAATCCCACTTATTAAACCTTACACGGCACTCCTGTGAAGTGAAAACCATTTCCGGTGACTACCTCTTGAATCTCATCAAGAGAATGCCAAGAGTGTACAAAGCAGTAATCAAAGCAAAAGGTGGCTACTTTGAAGAACCTAGAATATAAGACATATTTTCAGCTGTTTCACAATTTTTTGTTAAGCATTTCATTCCACATGTGTTAATTCATAGTTTTGATGCCTTCAATGTGAATCTACAATTTTCAGAGTCATGAAAATAAAGAAAACTCTTTGAATGAGAAGGTGTGTCCAAACTTTTGGTCTGTACTGTATATATTAGTGAAAACTTCAGAATTAATGGGGTGCTGGTAGGTATATATTAGTTAGGACATCAGAATATATGGGCTCTTGGAAGGTATATTTTAGTGAGGACATCAGAATATATAGGCTTCTTAAAGGAATATATTAGTGAAGACATCAGAATATATGGGCTCCTAGAAGGAATATATTAGTGAGGACATCAAAATGTATGGGAACCTGGTAGGTGTTACGGGGGGCTGTCTGATAATAAAACCTAAAGGAATATCAGACAGTCAGGGTCCACCGTGCAAAGACTCTGCTGCAGACTATGGCAGAGGACAAGGGGTACACAAGTATGCCACTGTAAATAATAATAGCACAAGTGCAGAGTGCAATACCTCTGTTAAACTAACAGAGGAATACAATTAGAAAATAAAGCAATTCCTCCCGTGCTTGGAGGGTGTGTGGAATGGTCTCTGTTAAAGACCACAGAGACAAAAGCAGTGAGTGTGAAATGGCACCTACCTAGGTCCGTTCCTCTAGTGGTGCCAGGAGACGGACAGCAGCGTAAGCCGCACAAAGCTCCTACCTGCGTTCGCTCCACTAGTGTGCGAGGACACGAACCACTAGATATGGCACCTGCCTAGATCCGCTCTTCTAGTGGTGCAAAAGAGACGGACAGCAGCATAAGCCGCACAAAGCTCCTACCTCTGTTCGCTCCCCTAGTGTGCGAGGATACGAACAACTGCCAGAAGCAGTATAAGGAGCGTTACCCTAGCGGCAACATCCACCTACGAGTAGAATCACAAGGCCCAGCCGGACCATGTGCCTCAGGCACCTGCCTATGTCCGCTCCCCTAAGAGGTAAGGATACGGACTGCAGCCGAAGCTGTAAGGTATAAAATCGCTACCCTGCCGGTAGCGCTCACCTAGCATAGACAGAGAGATGCCTAGAGGAACGTGCACAGAGTGTCTACTCTCATGCATGAACCAAGAGGACTGAGCGCCGTGCGGCGTGCGTCAGGGTCTTATATAGACTCTGTGCCTCATCCAAGATGGAGGACACCAGAGCCAATCCGCTGCCAGAACGACAGGAATGACGTCACGCTGGCCTATCAACGAGCAAAGCGTCACAAGCATATGACCAGCGACCAATCGGCATAGAAGGTGTCAGAGACATGTGACCACGTGTCACAAGCACAAGACCAGCGGCCAATCGGCATAGAAGGTGTCAGAGACATGTGACCTCGTGTCAGCGATGATGTCACCCGCACATGTGCAATGGCTCCAAGATAGGACTTAGTCTCCAGCGCTTGCACATGTGCAGTAGCAAGAAATCAGGACATAGTCTCCAGTGCTCGCACATGTGCAGTAGCAAGAAATCAGGACATAGTCTCCAGTGCTCGCACATGTGCAGTAGCAAGAAATCTGGACATAGACTCCAGTGCCACAGCAACCGTAACAGTAGGTCTGTATTAGTGAGAGCATCAGTAAATAATAATAGTATGAAGGTTAGAGAGTGTATGTAGGTGGAGATATTGTAGGTGTTTGTAGAATATAGTTAGTGTTTGCAGGAACAATCAGAATATTTCCTCCTCATCAAACGCTTTTGGTTTGTTATACAAATTTGGTGTCCCAACATGAGTCTAAATGTAAACATACAGTGCCTTGAAAAAGTACTCCTACTCAGTGATCATTTCCACTTTCTTCATGTTGCAGCCACAAACAAAACTATTTTATTTGGGATTTTATGTGATACACCAACAAATGTTAGCAAATATTTGTAAGGTGTATTGGAAATTACTTGGTTTTGGGTTTCTAAGTAAAAGCAGGGTTAGGTTATAAAAAATAGCCCAAGCTCTAAGGGGTACTTTGCACACTACGACATCGCAGGTGCGATGTCGGTGGGGTCAAATTGAAAGTGATGCACATCCGGCATCGCAGGCGACATCGTAGTGTGTAAAGCCTAGATGATACGATTAACGAGCGCAAAAGCGTCGTAATCGTATCATCGGTGTAGCATCGGCGTAATCCATAATTACGCTGACGCGATGGTCCGATGTTGTTCCTCGTTCCTGCGACAGCACACATCGTTGTGTGTGAAGCCGCAGGAGCGAGAAACATCTCCTACCGGCGTCACCGCAGCTCCCGTAGGATGTGCGGAAGGAAGGAGGTGGGCGGGATGTTTACATCCCGCTCATCTCCGCCCCTCCGCTCCTATTGGCCGCCTGCCGTGTGATGTCGCAGTGACGCCGTACGACCCGCCCCCTCAATAAGGAGGCGGGTTGCCGGCCAGAGCGACGTCCCAGGACAGGTGAGTCCATGTGAAGCTGCCGTAGTGATAATGTTCGCTACGCCAGCTATCACAAGGATATCGCAGCTGCGACGGGGGTGGGGACTATCGCGCTCGGCATCGCAGCATCGGCTTGCGATGTCGCAGCGTGCAAAGTACCCATAAATATCTAAATATAAGCTCTAAATAGCTCTAAATATATGGCCCAACTGCAGACCTGTCCATCTAAACTGACATCTCAAGCAAGGAGAAAATTAACTAGAGAAGCAGCCAAAAGGCCCATGGTCACTCTGGAGGAGCTGAAGAGATCCACAGCACAGGTTGGAGAATCTGTCCACAGGACTCTACAAATCTCACCCTCATGGAAGAATGGCAAGAAAAAAAGGCAGTTTTGAAAGCAAGTAAAATGAAGACCAGTTTGCAAAAGCTATGAAGAGGACATAGCTAGCAAGTGGAAGAAGGTGATATGGTCAGATGAGACCAAAGTAGAACATTTTGGGATAAATGCAAAACACTATGTGTGACGGAAACACCTCCACTGTTAAACTTAATGGTGGTAGCATCATGCTGTGGGGATGCTTTTCTTCAGCAGGGACAGGAAAACTGGTCACAGTTAATGGGAAGATGGATGACGCTAAATATGTGTAACATAGTTGAGATTGAAGCATACATTGACATTCCAGCAGGATGACATTAAAAATACTGCCACACTACAATGGAATAGTTAGATCAAAGCATATTCATGTGTTTGAATTGACCATTAAAGTCCAGACCTAAATCACATAGAGAATCTGTGACAAGATTTGAAACTTGTCATTCATAAATGCTCTCCATCCAGTCTGTGAGAAAGAGCTATTTTGCAAAGAAGCATGGCAAAAAGTTCAGCTTCTAGAGTATCGTGTATCATGGGTGCCCGAGATCCATGCTTGAGTCCCCGCCCCGCATATTTCGTAGTTGTTAGACAGCCAATAAGCATACGGGTACTGCTTGTTATACACAGTAATGCACCAGCCACGTTGGCTACTGGCATTGCTGTGATTGGTCAGCCACATAGCATCATTGGGTGTTATTTGAGACCTTGGAGCATCAGGCTCGGCACACTCTTCTCTACAAGCAATTCAGGGAAAGTTAACCTAGGAGGATGAGCTTAGATTAGAGCAGGCATATATGCTGTGTTTAATTGCTATTGCTGTACATTGTATATTGTACCGTTTAGTGCCTTTCATGTTGCACTAAAGGATGTGTTTAACCTAATAAATAAATAATTTAAAAAATGGAGTGGATTCTCCCCTATTTTTGATTACCAGCCAAAGTAAAGCAGACAGCTGCTGGCTAGTATTACCAGGCTGGGAAGGTGCATAGTTATTTGGCGCTTCTAATTTTAAAGCAATCAGTCCACAGTCACTTCAGAATTGCTGCATCACATTAGATGCGCCAATTATGGCATCTTGCTTGACTCTTCCCGCTTGTCCTGGTGCAGTGGCAATGGGGGCACAATTTGGGGGTTGATAACACCTTTGTAATCTCAACTGGAATCAAGCCTTGATGTCATTATAAAATATGTTCCCACAAAGTTCCGCCATAGTCTATGTTACCTGAATGCAGCTCCAGCGAGTGACTAGAAGCAAAGTACAGCTATTCACAGGCTCCAGGTAGTGAGACAACTTTAATCAGAGCCGCCAATGAGAGTTGTCATCATAATACGGAGCCTGTGAATAGCTGTACTTTATGGCTATACAGTCGCTGAAACTGCATTCAGGACATGGACTACGACGAAGGAGCTTTGTGGGGACATTTTTGACAATAAATTGGTGAACGAAAAGGATAATGTGAGGAGTCTTTATTCAAGTCAACTATTTTTTCCTGTATGTGGTTTTATTTTGGATTACTGGGTTAGTAATGAGGCTGTTTGATAGACACCTCTCCATTACTAACCACTGGGTATGATGCGAGCTAGCGCTACACAATTTATATTTTATTTATATTAACCCCCAAAATATTACCCTGATTGCCACTGCACCAGGACAATCAGGAAGAGTCAAGCAAAGAGCCAGAAATAGTGCATCTAATGTGATGCCCCAATTCTTCGGTGGCTGTGCGCTGGTATTTTTAGTTTGGGAAGAGCCACAATGATGACCAAAAGGGTAACAATGTTTTGAACTTTTGAATTTCAGGCTATATATCTCACCAATTATTATAGAATAACCTGGCACTCCAAAATACAAAGCCACGGAGAAAAATAGTAGGGCAAGATAAACGTCTTTATTTAGATTAAGAAAGCCCCAAATTGATGAAAATCACAAGAAACCCCAAAAGGACCAATGTTTAAGCCTAATTTTTAGCCTTTTTCAAGGTTAATCATCAAGAATACAGATAACAAGAAAACATCAGTATTGAATCCAAGAAGGCAATATGTATGGTATACAAAAGAAATGACCTTGAGTATAATACAATAAATGGTCACCAACATAATCAATATAACATTATAGAATCAAGAAACAAAAAACAAAAATATTAAAGGAATAATAAGATACAAATAAACATATACAAATATTAATGTATGGTGCCCCTTAGACTTCAGTCACCACAGGGTACTGCACCTCACCAGAGGTGCAGTATTCATACCAGATACAGAGGAGATCATTGTCGGTAAACCACCACAATCTACCAAAACACACAGTTAGTTGCCTTCTCACTGGGACTGGGCTAAGGTAGGAACTTGGGGGGTAGCCATCATTAATGTAGTGGACCTTCTACTCACCAGTTCAGGAACCTGCAGGGCGGAGCTAGACAACGGAGAGTAAGGCGACACGCACACAAAGCCATTCAGTCAGTGATGGTTAGTCAGCAACAAGGGAACAAGTGAGGCGTGGGGACAACACAGTTGCTGAAGGGAGATCTGCGCCAGAGCTCCCTCAGGACAGAGCACACAGAACAGGGTGCAGAGCCCTAGGCTGGTGGGCACTTTATGTCCCGCCAGAAGAATCCACCAGGCAGAGGATTTCAAGTCTTCTGGCCCATACAAAGGACCCGGGGCACAGCAGTATATAGAGCCAGGAGTCGTGACAAAAGAGTGGCACCAGTAACGGACTCGCACTTCCTGCCATACAAGACAGGAACAGAGCCCATCTAAGGACTCGGGTCCTAGCGTAGCTTCAAGCTACAGGGACTCACACAACACAGCACAAGGAGGAAGGACTCACACAGAAAAACACCAATTCTGACCTCCGATTTATCCGGGATCAGCTGGAGCCCATGACAGCAGAGTCCGGCATCCCAAGGGCAGCGACATCTCAGTGAGTAAAGAACTTTAACTACAACTTCTGTGTCGTCCAATCCTTCCCACACCCTGCGCTCCTTTAATAGAGTGGACTACTACTCCCAACCTCCCTGTGGGCTTGAGGTCTGTCTATGGAGAGCTGTACCAACCCAGCTGCACTACCATCTGCCCTCAGGGAAAGCCTCTTGCAGCAGCGGCTCCTATTTTAGCCGCACACCACAGGTGGCGTCACGAATAACTACTATCCCCATCAACATCCCCCCTCATTTATTGACACCACTAAGGTCACAGAACCGGGCCTAGCCACTGTGACATCCCAACCCATACCTCGGCCCAGTGACGAGTAATTCCCAAGACCCCGTGGGCGCATCAAATGAACATAAGAAAAGCCAGATATTTATACCTAAAGTCGGGTTTCAAATCATTTCTCATATAAGAGCAAAAAGTCTCATGAGTAGAGGCTGCTGCAAAGAAATATGGAGATGACTATAACATATTACCATGATATTAGAAAGATATAAGTAAAAAAGATGTAAAACAACAAGAGGAACCAGACAAGAAAAAAAGGAGCATGTGAGAAAAAGATAACTAAGAAAGAGAAAAAAAAAGAAAAAGGGGAGGGGGAAGAAATGAGAGAAAAAGGGGGGGAAGGAAACATAGGGAAAAAAATTAAAACAAGGAAAATAAAAAAGAAAAGAAAAATATTAAAATAAGAAGATGAAAATGAAAGAGTAATGTGACAAGAAGAAGAGTAAGGCCTTGTGCACACGTTGCGTTCTTTCCCGCGTTAACGCTGCATTTTGAACTGCAGCATTTCAGTGCCAAATTGCATGCGTTCTGCTTCCCAAGCAAAGTCTATGAGAAGTCCGAAAATTCAATGTGCATGCTACGTTTTTAAACGCAGCATTTTGGATGCCAAAAATTGCTGCGGAAAAAAAAGCAGCATGTCACTTCTTTTGTGCATTGTAGCTTCATTTTCCACCCATTGAAATCAATGATGTGGGTCAAAACGCAACAAAAATGCACTTGGACTGCATTTCTGTTACGTTCCGCAAGCTTTTTTGCCAAGCAAAACGCAGGTCTTCAGTCTCTCTCTGTCGATGTCGGTCAATCTCTGTCTGATGATGTCGGTCAATCTCCCTCTGTCTGTCAGTCGGTCTCTTTCTCTGTCAGTTGGTCCCTCTGTCTCTCTCTGTCCGTCAGTCTCTCTCTCTCTCTCTGTCTGTCCCTCTCTCTGTCCATCAGTCGGTCTCTCCCTCTCTCTCATATTCACCGATCCCCGATCACCAGCGCAGCGCTGCACGGCTGTAACAAGCTTCGGCAGCTTTTCGACTTTTGAAAATGCCGGCCGCTCATTATTCAATCTCGTATTCCCTGCTTTCCCCACCCACCGGCGCCTATGATTGGTTGCAGTCAGACACGCCCCCACACTGAGTGACAGCTGTCTCACTGCAACCAATCACAGCCGCCGGTGGGCAGGTCTATATCATGCAGTAAAATAAATAAATAAATAATTAAAAAAAACGACGTGCAGTCCCCCCCAATTTTGATACCAGCCAGAGTAAAGCCACACGGCTGAAGGCTGGTATTCTCCGGATGGGGAGCTCCACGTTATGGGGAGCCTCCCAGCCTTACAATATCAGCCAGCAGCCGCCCGGAGTTGCCGCATCTATTCAATGAGACAGTCCCAGGACTCTACCCGGTTCATCCCGAATTGCCCTGGTGCGGTGGCAATCGAGGTAATAAGGAGTTAATAGCAGCAGCCCATAGCTGCCATTAAGTCCTAGGTTAAGCATGGCAGGCATCTCCCCAAGATACCTTCCATGTTTAACCTGTAAGTTAAAGAAAATAAACACATACACGCAAAAAAATCCTTTATTTGGAATAAAAGACAAAAAAACCCCACTCTCTTTCACCAATTTATTAACCCCCAAATACCCATCTAGGTCCGGCGTAATCCACACGACGTCCCACGACGCTCTCAGCTCTGCTACATGAAGCTGACAGGAGCTGTCACAGACCAGACTGCTCTCTGTCAGCTCCACGCAGCAAGTGAAGTGAGCCGAACGATCAGCGATGACATCAGTCCGGTTACCCGCGGCCACCACTGGATCCTCCAACTGTGACAGCAAGTCGCCCGAGTGACTGAAGTGAGCTGCGCTATCAGCAATGACGTCACAGGTGAGTTGCGGTCTCGGGTGAAGGGCTCCAGCTGGCTGCGGGAAACTTGAGTGACGGCACGCTGATCGCGCTGCTCAGTTCACTCAGGGGATTAGCGGTCACCCGTGAGTCCTTCACGGGTGACCGCTCATAAGGAGGACGTGACACACAGACAGAGCCGCGGTATGACAATGAAGTCGGGTGAAGTTCATCCGAGTTCATTTCTCATCGCGCGACTCTGTCCACTGTCAGCAGGCATTACAGAGCTCAATTGCCGTGGGACCACACTGCAAAAAATGTATCCAAAATGAATGCGTTTTAGATGCCTTTTTTATTTACAAATGCAGTGTTTACAGTTAAGAGGGTGCTTCTTTTCTGCACTGTTATGAACAGCACATACCCTAAGAGATATGCAGTGGAACATAGTGGTTGGTACAAAAATGATTACCTTATGGGATGACATAGTGAGGCAATGAGATAAGTGAACGCCGGATAATGGCAAAGTTTATCAAATGCGCAGGTAATCACACAGTAGAAAGAATAAGTATTCATAATAGACAGACATAGATATTTAAAGGATACTAAAAGCCCCAACACCTTTTAGTGAAGAGGGGATAAAGCCCTCCATGTAGTTTGCTTAATTTGTCAAAGAAAAGGAGTACAATGTAACTCCATGTAAGCGCATAGATTAAGCCCTTGCAAAGCTCTTAAACAAGATAACTCATGCTTTGGATAAGAAAGGAGAACATTCCAGACATATAGCGAGGAGAGCAAGATGATGGAATCTAGAGCTGTATCTTGTTCTGTGCCCTTGCCTGATATTCTGCGAGTGCGGGATCACTTAACCACCAGGGGCATGGTCCAAGTGCTGGGGTTAGCCAGAAAATGCCGAGTGCCATGGAGTGATCAGTATTTGGCGTGCCTGTGCTGTGAAGTGGTGTGGACTCGTAATAAAGAAGGGAAAAGAAGCAGAAGAGCTTACATATCTCACCATCCACTACATCTTTGCACTTGAGAATACCTTCATTTTATAAACAATTATCTTGACTATCCTATATGTAAATTTGACTGGCATCTATTTAGCAGATGATTAGTTATGTAAATTTGTGTCATGTCTTTGTTACTATTTTGTTCCTGGTATTTGAACCAAAAAAAAAATCCTGTCTACAACATATTACAACTTGTTCTCACATTTTAATATCTCAGTGTTTTATTAGGTTGATTCCCATATGAAAGGTCACTGGTTTATAATGTGGAGCAGCCATGAAGATTTTTCAAGAAAAGAGAAACCGCATCATTCAGCTCATCGAGAGCAGTCTCTCGGTTATAAAAATTGCCAAGCCGCATCATGAGTACATGACAGTTAGAAGAATATGAAATTAAGTCAATGTGTCCATTCAAAAGCCAAAAGTTGGACCTCCAGGCAAAATATTAGAGTGAACAAGTCAGCTCATTACAAAGTCTATCAGCTCTGGAGCGAAAAACACAACAGTAAAGGTGGCTTTTATGCTTCATAATCGTGAGATCCCAGACATCTATGCAAGCACCATGCGACACATTACAAGAGTTTGGAATGGTTGCCCGAAAAAAAAATGAAGAAGCCTCGACTTCAATATCATCATAAGAAGCATTGGTTCAACTTTGCAAAAAAGTACAAATAAAGAACAGAATAAATTAGAAATAGGTGATTTGGAGCAATGAGACAAAAGTCAACAGACTAGGCTCTGATGGGTGCAAATGGATTTGGAAAAAGAAAGGAAAACATAGATAACGATAGAGAAATTGAAGGAACTGTTAAGTTCAGTGGAGAAAGCCTGATGATATGGAGTTATTACACAGCTAAAGGCATTGAATAGTTGAGCAGGATCGATCGTGGTCTCAATGCTGAGTTATATGTAAGTATCCTACAAGATGAGTAAGGCGGGCTTTGCACGTTGCGACATCGCAAGCCGATGCTGCGATGTCGCACGCGATAGTCTCCGCCCCGTCGCAGGTACAATATCTTGTGAAAGCTGGCGTAGCGAAAATTATCACTACGCCGGCTTCACATGCGTTCACCTGCCCTGCGACTGTCGCTCTGGCCGGCGACCCGCCTCCTTATTAAGGGGGCGGGTCGTGCGGCGTCACTGTGACGTCACACGGCAGGCGGCCAATCGGAGTGGAGGGGCGGAGATGAGTGGGATGTAATCATCCCGCCCACCTCCTTCCTTCCGCATATTCTACGGAAGCCGCGGTGACGCCGGTAGGAGATGTTCCTCGCTCCTGCGGCTTCACACACAGCGATGTGTGCTGCCGCAGGATCGAGGAACAACATTGGACCATCGCGTCAGCGTAATTATGGATTACGCCGACGCTGCACCGATGATACGATTACGACGCTTTTGCGCTCGTTAATCGTATCATCGAGCCTTTACACACTACGATGTCACATGCGATGCCGGAAGTACGTCATTTTCAATTTGACCCCACAGACATCGCACCTGCAATGTCGTAGTGTGCAAAGCCCGCCTTACTGTGTACACTCAAGTACTATGGTTTTGAAAAGGATAACTTAGTGTTTCAGCAGGACAACAACCCAAAACATACGTCATTTTTGGTGAAGAAATGGTTCAATTACAATGAAGTGGAGGTGCTGGATTTGCCCCGCAGTCACCACACCTCAGCCCAATTAAACACTTGTGGGTAGAGTTGGAGAAACAGCTGTATACATAGCCAAGTTAGTTGACCACTATGTTCCAACATTGGGAATGTGTAAAAGAGACCAGGGCTGAGAGTTTAGTCGAGACTTACTTGAATCTGAGCAAGAGCATTCCCAGAATGATTCAAGTAGTGTTGAAAGCCAAAGGTGGATTTACAAATGACTAAAATAATAAAAATTTAAATTCATATTTTAGAAGCAAAATAGCAACACTGCAGTGGCATGGCAATAATCTGCATAACTAATCATGTGCTAAACAGTTAAAAGTTACATTTATTTATGAAATAGCTACGATGGTTGTCTGAAAATAAAGGCAGTTTCATTCTAGTTGTAGTGGATGGTGAGATATGGAGCCTGAAAATCAAAAGTCTAAAACATTGTTACCCTTTTGCAAGTCAATGTATTTCTTTAGGTCATCTTTTCAAATATCCTCAAAAGCTTTACACACTTCTGATGTCATAATTAACTACAAACCAAAATCAATGAACACAGGAGTATTAGAGCAAAAAAACAAAGAAAAGAACTTCTAAAGTGAATATTTATTTATTAATATTTAGTATTAAAATTATTAACTATTAAAGCTATATTGCTTCTAAGTATCTACTCAGTATAGATCGGTCATGTGAAGTGGATGTGGAGAAAGGTGGAGACGATTAGTGAGATGAGTGTTGATAATCTCTTAAATATAGGTAAACCAACTATAGTAGTTGTGATTTATCTTCTTTGGGAGATCTAACATAGATGCGTTCCAATTGCTTTCCCTGTGCTCTTGCCTCTTTAAAAAACTATGCAGTATAGCAGGATGGTTTATTGTCATCAAAGCTTTGGTTCCATCCATCATTAACAAACAGGTGGATGGGGCATATATGTCCCTGGTTTTTTAACTAATGGATCCCAACGTTGGGTCTGTGAGGCACAGGTGCGCTCTATAAATGGAAAGCGGCATGTCTATCCTGAGGAGATTGAACGCATTTGCGTTCTGTCATTCTGGTCCTCCTATACCATACGTTGTATTACTTGTGCAGGCCCAGTGGCACCGGCACGTCGCAAATGAGCGACAAGTCGCCCAGCGTCACTATATGTGACGTAAGCGGAGGGGGAAGTGCTATTCTTATTGCCGCGCATGCGCAGCTAATCTAGTACGTTGGGAATAGAATATGTCCGGCCCAGCACTATTATGTGAGATGGAGGCGGAGCGTAAACCACCTCCCTGACATGACAACCGTGCAGGAGCGGTAGTGTCGTCATCCTAGGATTAAGTTACATCCGGCCTAGCGTCACTGTATGATGCGCTGGCGGAGCGGGAAATACCCGTCCATTTAAAGGGCAGAAACTGCCATGGGAGGGTGTACCTCCTACAGGTAGACGGCACCGTGGGATTTACTATACCTGCAGCACAACCAGTCATTGCATGGAAGACGATTTGCCCTGTATCATAGGCCATTGATATCGCTTTTTGGTTGCAAGTTTATCAGATTGTCCAAGGTATGTGACTTTATTCTGTCCAGCCTTTAATAACTGTCCTTTTTGAGATTATGTATTGTCTGTGGACATTACACTGTATTTGATTTTGGTAATTGTACTTTTGTCTAGAGGAAAAATTTTGGATTGGATATGAAACCCATTGAATTTCCCCTGATGAACCCCTAAGCAAACATATAGGGGGGAAACGCGTCGGGATATGTCACTGGAAGGTCCCAGCAGATAAGTTGTCCCTGCTGGGATTTGTTATTATCTCTTCTAGATTTACTGTGATTATACACATAAAGTACCTTTTTGTAGACTGCGCAGACTTAAGGTCCAGTCACACTAAACAACTTACCAGCGATCCCAACAACGATAGGGATCGCTGGTAAGTTGCTAGGAGGTTGCTGGTGAGATGTCACACTGCGACGCTCCAGCGATCCCACCAGCAACCTGACCTGGCAGGGATCGCTGGAGCGTCGCTACACGAGTTGCTGGTGAGCTCACCAGCAACCAGTGACCAGCCCCCAGCGCCGCGTGGAAGATGCTGCGCTTGGTAACTAAGATAAATATCGGGTAACCAACCCGATATTTACCTTGGCTACCAGCGCACGCAGCTACACGTGCAGAGAGCAGGGAGCAGCGCACACTGAGCGCTGGCTCCCTGCTCTCCTAGTTACAGCACACATCGGGTTAATTACCTGATGTGTGCTGCAGCTAAATGTGCACAGAGCAGGGAGCAGCGCACACCACTTAGCGCTGGCTCCCTGCTCTTCTAGCTACAGCACACATCGGGTTAATTAACCCGATGTGTCCTGCAGCTACATGTACACAGAGCAGGAGCCGGCACTGGTAGCGTGAGAGCGGCGGAGGCTGGTAACAAAGGTAAATATCGGGTAACCAAGGACAGGGCTTCTTGGTTACCCGATGTTTACTGTGGTTACCAGCCTCCGCAGAAGCCGGCTCCTGCTGCCTGCACATTCAGTTGTTGCTGTCTCGCTGTCACACACAGCGATCTGTGCTTCACAGCGGGAGACCAACAACTAAAAAATGGCCCAGGACATTCAGCAACAACCAACGACCTCACAGCAGGGGCCAGGTTGTTGCTGGATGTCACACACAGCGACATCACTAGCAACATCGCTGCTACGTCACAAAAGTTGTTCGTTAGCAGCAATGTTGCTAGCGATGTTGCTTAGTGTGACGGGGCCTTTAAGTGCCTGTGCAGCTGGTTTATGGTTGTCATATTTATGGCAACCTTAGTTAAATAATATCTATTGACCTGTGACAACTGGCACTATTTATTCTCTGCTGGTGGTGGGTGCTTCCCTTGGTAACTGGCAGGTTGCAGGGAGAGAATAGGGGGAGACGACGAGGAGCGGGGGGCACCCAATACTTTATGGTGCACCTCCGCTGGCAGGTAGGCGACAGGGAGGGACAGAAATAATCCCCCCCTCCCATAATCATAGGACGACTACCTTGCTAAAATCACAACTACTGTAGTTGGTTTACCTATATGTAGGAGATTATCAACACTCATCTCACTAATCGTCTCCACCTTTCTCCACATCCACCTCACATGACCGATCTTTACAGAGTAGATACTTAGAAGCAATATAGCATTTATAGTTAATGATTTTAATGCTAAATATTAATAAATAAATATTAATTTTAGGAGTTCTTTTCTTTGTTTTTTTGATGTCATACTTACCAGATGGTAGTTGCTTGGATCCACCTTCTTACCTTTCTTAAATACTGGTATCACGTCAATACCATGAAACCAACTCTATTCCGAGAGAGTCTCAGAAGATGAGATAAGGCGGTCTGTCAATTACCGAGTTCAATTGCCTCAATATCTGTGGATGAATGCCATCATGTTCGGGGATTTGTCTATGTTTAATTTTCTCAGCCACAGTTGTACTTCTTCTTGGATAAAAAAGTGCCTCTTTAATATCTCAGCCTTTCTTTGTTGTTATCCTTTTAGGGGCCGATGCCTTTTGTTGTTTTCATTTTGGCATTGATATATTTATAAACTTATTTGAAATTTATTTTAATATTGCTGGCAATATGTGTTTCAGTAGTCAACTTTGTTTGCTTGATTTATTTGTATATTTACCGTTGAGATCTTTATAGCCCTGAAATGCTTTTTGCATAGTTTCATCCTTCAACATTTTGAATGCCATTTTTGTTTTTGTCATATAATACTTTGTAGTGTCTTAGTTATCCATGGTGGGTTTTTTCTTTCTGGATATTTTTTTACTAGAGAATATAACTTTTCTACAGTACTCTAGGAGTATATCCTTAATCATACCCCATTTATGTTCGGTATCCCCAGTTACCATGACATGGTCCCAATCTACATGATTAAGCTGTTACCTCAATTTGTTGAAATCAGCTTTCTTAAAGTTTCAGGTTTTTGCATTTCCCCTTTGGAAAGTTTTATTAAATATCACATTGAAGCTTACCATATTATAGTCGCTGCATCCCAAATGCAGATGTAGATCTGTAATGGTATCCTGTCTATTTGACAGGACCAAATCCAGCAAATTATGTACTCTAGTTGGTTCATCTACCAACTGAGAGACAAAATTGTTTTGAACTGTAGATAAGAACTTGCAGCTTTTAGCACAACCAGAAGATTCTATGTCCCATTTAATGTCTGAATAGTTAATATCCCCTATAATAAGGACCCATTTCTTATCATTTGTGCCTTTGTAATTTGTTGCAGCATTTCATTCTCTACCTGTCCAGGTTTAGAACAAACTCCTATTATCAGCTTTCCATTATTGCCATCTCCATGTATATATACCCATACTGACTCCACATTGTCAAAGATTGCCCCAAGGGGCATCATTTTGCACAGGAATAAAGTTAGATTTAGAGAAAATACACACCCCTCCACCTTTTTTTCTGTCTTGTTCTTTCATAATGTGTAGTAACCCCCTTAGTATGTCACCCAGTAATGGCATTATTATAGCCAGGTTTCCATAATGCCCACCAGATCATAATCCATGGTTCACATAAATGTGAGGCACTCACTGTCCCTCTAATGGTACATGCTCTCCCCACTGCCCTTTCCTTTCTATGCTGAGGCCCCTTTTCACACTGCCCTCTACACTGTGTTCCCCTACACTGTCCAGTGTTTGTACTATGCCCACTCAGTCATCACACACCCCTCCTTTTTTGGCCTCACACTGTCCCCCCATCCTTCCCCCTCTCCTTATGCCTCCCAGTACCCAGTCTTTATTGTGTTCCCCCTCACATTTTTCTTATCCCACACTGTCTCTTCACTGTCTCCACACTCATCCCCCTCACTCCCCATATTGAGTCCACATACATTTCCTCCTCACTCCTTATTCTGTGTCTGCACACATTTTGCCTGATTGCTCCCCATACCATGTGTTTAAAATTACCCCTTGCTCACATACAGTTCTGAAATTCCCCGTCTCGCTCCCCATACTGTGTTCTCAAAATTTCTTTCCAACGTTTGCTCCCTATACTGTGTTCATATGCACTCCCCCTCCCTCCACATACTATGTCTATATACTGTATATCCCCCCTTTACCATCTCTTCTCATACTATGTCTGTATACATTCCCCCTTCGCTTCCCATACTGTGTCTGTATACATTCCCCCTTGCTTTCCATACTCTCTCTGTATACATCCCCTTAACCTTCTCTCCCTTTACTTTTGTCATATATAAATACCCCTCCCCACCCTCTCTCCCCATACTGTATGGCTATATATACATTCCCCCTCCCCACTCTCTCCCCATATTGTGAGCAAATATACATTCCCCCTCCCCACCCTCTGTCCCCAATGTGGCCATATATACATTTCTCTTCCCCACCCTTTTACCCCATACTGTGGCCATGTATACTTCTCCCTCACCCTCTGTGTTCCTTTTTGTTGTCTTCAACTCCATTGAAGCACTTACCAGCAGTGCTGTTTGCCACCTCTGCAGCACCTTCGAGTGACGTCAGCAGTGTCATCAGCTGACCTGGAAGACACAAGTAAAATTGATTATAAAGAGCTGGCATGCTGCTCTATCTGAGTTCAGCTGTCAGTTTAACAGCCAGATTAAGAGATACTATGGGGGATGGAAAAACACAGCCGCTGTGGAGACTCGCGGACTGCCGCATCATGTGGCCAGACGGCGCCCCCTTCACAGTAACAGCCGAGGCACATGCCCCGTGAGGGCCCCCCCACCTAGATACACCTCTGCAATGGACATAGAGACTTCATTGTTATGCTTGAAGCAGCACAGGGCCTTAGTTTAAACCCTACTAAAGACAACATCTACAAGGGTTTTGCATGTTCTTCTTATCTTTTCTCACTTATCACATAGACATCCTGACATGGGTCTTAGATTGTGAGCAGCAGTGAGGACAATGAGTGACAATGATTTTGTATGTGTAGTGCTGTAGCATATTTTGGCACTATATAACAAACATAATAAATCAAATTCTACATTCCTTGTTTACATAGTAAAAAAAAAGTTGGTTTCATGCCTAACAATTGTAGCCACTGGATTAATAGATTTATGAAGCTTCTTGGAATAACAGATGTAATAATTCCTATGGCCCAATATGAATCAACCATATACCTACCAATTTTGCAAAACAGGAAAGAGGGACACATGCTGTCCTGTGCATGTCGCTGCAATTTGTATTTTACTATGAACCTTGCTCAGTCCTTCATATGTGCCCACATATGTGCTTGACAATGAGCCAATGTTCGACCTTACAATGAGGTGATAACTGAATTACAAAAGGAAATACTTTGTTGACAACATACAAGTGGATCTCAATAAATTAGAATATCATCAAAAAGTTAATTTATTTATATAGAGTCATTACACACAGAGTGATCTATTTGAAGTGTTTATTTCTGTTAATGTTGATGATTATGGCTTACAGCCAATGAAAACCCAAAAGTCATTATGTCACAAAATTAGAATAATTAACACAAAACATGTGGAAAGGCTTCTTAAGCATTTAAAATGGTCCCTTAGTCTGGTTCTGTAGGCTACACAATCATGGGGAAGACTGCTGACTTGACAGATGTCCAGAAGGCAGAAATTGCCACACTCCACAAGGAGGGTAAGCCACAAAATGTCGTTGCTAAAGAAACTGGCTGTTCAAGAGTGCTGTATCCAAGCAGATATATTGCAAACGTTCTATCTAGTACCTGCTGTATAAAGTTTAAACACCAAGTAAACAAGAGACTTTTTTAATAACAACATCTCGCTTAATTTTCTGTAAAATGAAGGGTTACACCTTATACTAAGAAGCAGCAGCATGTAATCTGAAAGAGACAGCAATTTCACCTAGCACACATGCACACACTCAGGGACCCATGTACACAGTGCTTGGGAATGCAGAAGTCCACCACAACACTTGCTATTTCCAGAACCTTTACATTGCACACCTGTCTGACACTGTGTAAAGTACCGGAGAGGGGCAATCGTGGGCGAGGGTCATGGCAGTCCTTAACCTATCACGGCACAGTACAGACACGGGGGGGGGGCAGAGTGGAGGGCTTGTTATAGGGTGTAGATGTGGTACCTGTTGACTGGTGGACTTTCACTTCTTCAGCCAGCTTCTCTGACTCCCACACACTTCCATGGGCGTCCTGCCCCATGCACTCAGTATGCAGACGACTACTGGGCAACACTTGAGCAAGTTTACTGAATAGCTGTTTAATAGATGTTTTCCATTTTTCCAGAACAGAGACATCATCATCATTGCCATCTTTACACATCACCTTCTGTACCTGGCCTGGCCCTACAGGGACGGCAGTAATTGGGCGACTTATCCTCCCACTTCGGACCCACTCCCCCAGCAAGGTGGTGGATCACACAGCTCGGCTTACAGTCGGTTAGACTCACTTGATGCCCACTGCCGCAACTGCATTCCCACAGGTACTGGCAGATAACGCCTAAGGTTGGAGCGTCCCACATTCTCCTTATGTCTCCATGACACTCTGGACTCATGTTCTGTAGATGAGCCCCTCCGAATATCTTTGTTACTAGCTGCTTCTTCATTTCTGCTTTCTGTCCTATCTCTGCCCTGCTTCAACCACCCCTACCCAGTTCTCTCCACTCTACAACATTCTAACCCTTCTGGTCCTTCCTTGTTCTCTCCCATTCTTTACACTAACACAGCATCTCCCTATCTGTCTGAACCAGGAAGTTCTTTCCCCCATAACTGGTGAGCCACCATCTCACTTAACCCTCGCTACCCTGTCATCTCCCAGTCCATCTCTTCTCTCTGAGGGACCTGGAACCCATGACCTCTGGTGGCAGCCGGCCGTATTACACAGGGGGAGGAATATACATTAATGCAAGACAGTTTACAAAAATATAACACAATTCACAATATACATTTTGCAGTTCCAGTAGTCACCATAACATAGTAGGGGCGGTAGGCCACTGGTCACCCGATTACAACTGTATGAACTAAATAACCAATTCACAAGAACAAAATAAATGGTAACGTGCACATAAGTAAATATCTTTCCCTGCAAAAATCATTTGTCACACTTTCAATGAAGAAGATTTAATACCTTATTAAAATTATTTACAAATTTTAAATTAGAAGGTACCAAAAAAAGAGGACATTCTCAGAGGAGGGCAATATAAATTTAAGATAATAGTCTATTCCATTATTAATTCAATATGTATAAGGCATGGGACAATGTCCATCTACTGAAAGTGGATGTATGATAGCATATCTCAATAGATCAAGCATTATATAAATATGATAATATAGAATTACCCAAAACACCATAAGAATGACGGCACCCGAGAATGTTTTGCTTGTTTCTTCCTTCTTGTATCTTTTTATGTACACTTTGATTTTTTATTTTCTTGCCCTGTTTTCCAATACATGTAAAGTTTTTCTCCTTGAAATTGATTACTCGTGAGCCTTTTGTGGTCAAGTATGTGTCCCATGTTGGAGCATATGGCAATCATATCGCGGAGGGTTGATTGTCTCCTTTAACTCTACGGGGTACTTTGCATGCTGTGACATCGCAAGCCGATGCTGCGATCCCGAGCGCGATAGTCCCCGCCCCCGTCGCAGCTGCGATATCATTGTGATAGCTGCCGTAGCAAATATTATCGCTACGGCTGCTTCACATGCACTCACCTGCCATGTGACGTCGCTCTGGCCGGCGAACCGCCTCCGGTCGTGCAGGGTCATTGCGATGTCACATGGCAGGCGGCCAATAGGAGCGGAGGGGCGGAGATGAGGGGGATGTAAACATCCCGCCCACCTCCTTCCTTCCGCATAGCCGACGGGAGCCGCGGTGATGCAGGTAGGAGATGTTCCTCGCTCCTGCGACTTCACACACAGCGATGTGTGCTGCCGCAGGAGTGAGGAACAACATCGGACGGTCGCGTCAGCATAATTATGAAATTCGCCGACGCTGCACCGATGATACGATTACGACACTTTTGCGCTCGTTAATCGTTTCATCTAGGATTTACACACTACGATGTCGAGAGCGATGCAGGAAGTACGTCACTTTCGACATGACCCCACCGACATCGCACCTGCGATGTCGTAGTGTGCAAAGCCTGCCTACCTCACTGGACCATGTGCTCTAAATGCCACTGTCAGAGATTGACGCCGGCTGCTGCTACATGCAGATGCCGGCTGTGTAATACTTTTGTCTGCCAGTTACTGAGCCTGCTCCATAAAACCAACGCTTGGTGTGTGGGGGAAGGAGATACATATATTTATATTAAGTAGATTCAATCTCTATCACAGCACTTACAAATGTCACCAAAATTGAACATGTCACTGACATTTCATTAAATAAACACTAGATGGAAGCAGTGTTCCATTGTCTCTGATAGAAAGAGCATGAAAAAAGCAAATACAGACATTTCAACTGCAGTTTGAGAACTTGTATATGCAAAGTCTAACTGATTTCAATTGCAGCTTGATATTAATATATTAAACAAATCTACTGTAAAATTCCAATATGAAAGAATTAAGATCTATCATATATTTATTTTTGTAATAAAAAATCCATTTTATATTTAAAATGTTTCATTGTTAAATATTTCATTTCATAATTTGCCCTAAACTGTATTTAATATTGTATTTTAATATTACCCAAATGGGTAAAATGCAATAATCATTTTATCTTAGGTTGTAATAATATACTAATATATATATATATATATATATATATATATATATATATATATATATATATATTTATAAGAGTAAGTATAATCTTATCTTATTCCCATGTACAAATTCATTATTTTTGCACGTAAAATACTATTTGATCAGCATTATTCCAGCATTATTCTCCAGTACACTGCTGGGCTGACAGAGGAAGATACGTAGAAATTAAACTATGTATCAAGGGACAGCAGTTCTACATTGATGACCTATTATTGGGTGTCATTATATAACTGAATGAACAATGTGGTGAATTTCTGGCACTTCTAGGTAATGTATTAGCATTATCCCTCTTTCACATGTCCACGTAAAACACACATGTGTTTCACGGTCCATGGTGTATGTGCGTATGTGTGTGTGTGTGTCTGTGTTTGTGTCCGTGTGTGTGTGTTAAGCATGTGCTGTCTGTGTGCTATCTATGTGACATCCGGATAACACAGGTACAGCATGAACTTGTATACTTAACTGTCCATGGTGCTGCTGGTACTTCTGGGTCCGCGGTCAGTGCAGTCAATATGCCATGAGAATAATGGGCCGAGAAGCAACAGCAGAGGCAGAGACAGCAGCACCGAAAACAGGTAAAAATATTTTTATGTGACATGTTTTCTCAGGTACATGTCACACAGATCACATCAGTTTGCGGTCCATGTGACACCCATGTTGCCAGAGAAAAATGGACATGTCGCCGTGTGGAGTATATGAACACATGTGGGCTCCACATACACACACGGTCCATATGAAAACACAAACGTGTGTGCAGACTCATTGCTTTTAATGTGTCTACATGTGTCCGTGTCTCTGGTATGTGTGGAAATGGATGTCACACATACCGGAGACACGGATGTGTGAAGGAGGCCTTAGAGGATCTATGTCAAAAAGGTAAACTTAATCAGTGGTGTAACTCTTAGTCCTCCAGTCCTATGGGCCCCATTGAAAAATTTGGACCTGGGCTCCCATCAGCATGTTAGTCAGATGTATGAGTCCCCATCCTATAATAATATCCCTTGTCCTGGTCCACATCCTGTATTAGGCTGGTTTCAGATGTCCGTGTTTTAGGTACATGTGACATCCGTTTTTAACACGGATGTCACACGTATCCATGTTCCCCTATTGTGTTCTCATACGGACCGCGAGGCCCCGCTGTTCCCCGCACGCTCACACGGAGACGTGTCAGTTTTTTCTCCGGCGGCACGGGTGTCACACAGACTGTACACTGATGTGATCCGTGTGACATCACTGTGACACGGACCGGAGAAAACACGGGTTTTTAAATAAAAAGATTTTCTATATTTACCTGTATCCAGCGATGCTGTCTCTGGCACTGTTGCCTCCCGCTCCTGACCTCCGCTCATTATTTTCATTGATTATTCACTGCAGTGAGCAGCTGGGAGCAGGGGCATCGTGGTGACAGCGCGGGAGACAGCATCGCCGAGGACAGCATCGCTGGGGACATTGCTAGTAACAGGTGAGTATCCTGCCAGCAGTGTGTGTGGAGGGATGTCCAGGAGGTCATCGGATTTTCCAATGAACCCTGATGACCTCCTGATGATACCCCTGCGACAACTGTGCTACAGCGAGTGTCACGATGGTGACTTCCAGGGGTTCATGAGAGTTCATTGAGAACTCCGATGACCCCCTGGATGTCACTGCACAAACTGCTGTACACTCACCTGTCACCGGTGATGTCCCCGGCGATGTCCCTGGCCATGCTGTCCTCAGCTGTGCTGTCCGGCGCTGTGCCCGCGATGCTCCGTCTGGCTTCCAGATCCTCGGGCAGTGAATAATCAATGAAAATAATGAGCGGGGGTCAGGAGCGGGAGGCAGCAGGGCAGAAGACAGCATCGCTGGATACAAGTAAATATAGAACATCTTTTCATTGTGGAGACACGTGTTTTACCCGATACGTGTCACACGTATGCAAATGTGACGCCATGGCCTATCAGGTCGTCACAGGGTATTGTGCAATCTGCCCTTCTGCACGGTATTCACATCCTCCTTGGTTACGGGTCCCTGACCTTTGGTGTTGCTAAGAACCAGCCAATCGAAATCCTAGGAACACTCTGCACCACACCCACCAGACACACCAATGGATAGCCTGAAGGGAATAGGGCTGCCCACTTGGGGGGGTTGGTTAGGGAGGGTCAAGAGTGTCAGGAGCAGTCAGTTGAGTGGTGACTCTCGTGAGGAGAGGTCACAAGTGGTTGCAGGAGGACAGGAGCTGGGCCCCTTGCTGGTACTAGGTGGCAGACGTTGGTCTGGGCCTGGTAGGAGCTGGAACCCCGGTTGCAGGGGATCGTGAGAAGGGGCACGGAACTGCCGAGGAGGGCAGCCGGTGGCCTTGTGCCATCTTTGGGCAGGGGCCAGGGCATGACTGGGTACGTGGACCCTAGGCCGGGAAGTAGCTTCAAGCGTCCTGGTAATTCACCAGACGAGGACGGAGCCTTCAAGATCCGTTCTCCATCTGCTCCAAAATTGGGGTAGAAGCGCAACGAGGGGGATCGGACTTCCCAATATACAGTCCGGAAAATCCCAAGCGTGAACCCTGAGAGCAAGCTCACTCCATTAGCCATACGGGTGAGCGGGACCCAACTAGTTCTATACTACAGGGGCCAACCAGTAAGGAAGGTGCCAAGGGAAAGGTCACAGGCTAACCATCAACACCATCGGGCACGGGAACCAGGCGTGCTCCCTCCGAGCTGCAGCGGTGCTCAGAATTTCGGTTTACAAGTGTTATTGGACTGAGTGAGTACGCAGTGACCCTTGCCTGCCCAACGGCATCCCCTTACTACTACCACCGAGCCCCGTGGCATTTCCCCTACCCATGGAGGGGTTAAACACCTGGCTGCTATCCTATCGCCACCGGGCGCTCCCAATAGCAGCAGTGGTACTCCACCTTACCACACACCATGGGTGGCGTCACGAACTCTAAACACACAACCCCCTGTTAATACCCCTTTTTATTTCGATTGGCCGCACGACCCCTCCCGGGTCCGGAGACCGCTCGAGCCACCGCGGATCCGGATAAGAGCAGTCTTGGCTGCTGACGCTGGGGCGGTACAGAAACAGGGATGTCACACATGTGACACATGTGTGACACACATGTGACCATAACCATGCGTGTGACTGGTACCTGATTAAACACGGATGTCTGACACCAGCCTTAGTGTCTCTCGTCTTGTTCACATTCTGCAATAATATTACCCACTGTGTACTAATGCTTCCTGTTCTTTTTCCCACCATGGAATAATAGTGCCTGTCCTGACACCTATCCTGTAATAATGTCACCCATTCTGGCCCCCATCCTGTAATGCTGTCCCATATCTAGACCTCTATCCTTTGTTAATGTCTCCCATCCAGACCTCCATCCTGTAATAATGTTCTCTGTCTTGGCCTATACTGTATAATGACCCTCATCCTGGCCTCCATCCTGCAATAATGTTACTCATCTTGGCTCCTTTCCTGTAATAATGTTCCGCATCTTGTAAGAATGACACCTGCTGTGGCTCACATTCTGTAATAATGTCCTCCATTCTGATCTAATCCTGTAATAATGTCCCCAACATGTAATAATATCCTCCATCCTAGCCACCATCTTCTGAAAATAATCCCTTTCCTGACCCCCATCCTGTAATAATGTTCCCTGTCCTGGCTTCTAACCTGTAATATTATCCCCCGTTCAGGCTCCCATCCTGTAATAGTATCCTGAGCCTTTCCTTTAATAGTTTACTCTATTTTAGCCATCATTCTGTAATAATTTATCTGTTCTTCCCCTTCCAGTAATAATTTCCTCCATCCTGGCCCCCTTACTGTAATAATATCCCCTTCCAGGTCTCTTCCTTTAAATATATTCCTCATCCTGGCATCTTTCTGTAATACTGTCCCTCATTATGTACCCTTCCTGTAATAATGTCCCCCATCCTGGCCCCTTCCTGTAATAATGCCCCCCATTTTTACCCCTTCCTATAATAATATCCCCCATCCTTGCACCTTCCTGTAATTATATCCCCTGTCCTGGCCCCTTGCTGTAATAATATCACTTGGACTGATCTTCTTCAATACAATAAAGAAATAAAAAATAAACAATTATTTTCACTTGTTCAGCAAAGGTGTGCAGGGAGTCAAGGTAGTGACATCATGTGCCTCCTGGAATGGACATGCCATCAGCTATCAACCTCTGACTGGCACCGTAAGCCGTCGGCCACTGATTAGGGACATTGTTGATATTGGTGCCAGAATGGGGACATCTGAGGACACAGATTCAGCTGACATTGGCAATTTCGTCGGCTAGCCTCTCTATTTTATGGACTCAGTCTCAGTTGCATCTATTGTGACCATGAATGTTATGCCCCTGAGATTGAAAAAAAAAGAGAAACAGCGCATCCTTTAAAGGGAACCAGACAGCTGATTTATGCTCCTTGAACCATAGGCACCATAAATCAGATATGGCTCCATCATTACATCTATGTATGTTTCACTTACAATAAAGGATCTAGTATTACAATCACGACATATCTTAAAGTGGCGTGGTAGCATTTTAAATTATGTAATATTTACTGCCAATGTCACTCATATGCTCCCTTAAGGGGGCTTTACACGGTAGCAATATCGCTAGCAATTTGTAGCGATAGCGAGCGTGTAAGTACCCGCCCCCGTCGCGCATGCGATTGTTTGTTTTCGCTGCCATAGCGAACATTATCGCTATGGCAGCGTCACACATACTTACCTGGTCGGCGTCGTCGCTGTGACTGTCGAACAATCCCTCCTTCAAGGGGGAGGGACGTTCGACATCACAGCGACATCACCGTAACGTCACTAAGCGGCCGGCCAATCAAAGCGGAGGGGCGGAGATGAGCAGGATGTAACATCCCGCCCACCTTCTTCCTTCCGCATTGTGGCCGGTGGCAGGTAAGGAGACATTCCTCGCTCCTGCGGTGTCACACATAGCGATGTGTGCTGCCGCATGAGCGATGAACCACCTGGATAAACAACCCTTACCGATTTTTGAGTTTGGGACGACCTCTCCATGGTGAACGATTTTCACCATTTTTGAGGTCGCTTAAGGTCGCTGGTCAGTGTCACACGCTGCAATATCGTTAATGACGCCAGATGTGCGTCACTAACAACTTGACCCCGACGACAAAACATTAACGATATCGTAGCATGTAAAGCCCCCTTTACTCTTACCCTCATCTCCCTGGAAGTAAATCCACATAGACAGTATCTTGGGACAACTACATACCACATATTGTACTTCATTTGCCACAGGAAATATGATGATTAATATTATATTGGCATTTGCCATCTACAAATTCAAAGGTAGCAATGTGAGAGACATTGGTGCATTAAAGGCAATGGCCAAAAATGGAAACCTTCATTGCTCGGACTGATAGATCCAAAAGAATAAGGTAATTGTGGTATATAATGATTCTTAACAAGCATATCTTTTTAGTTTTTCTATCGTCTTGGTGACATTAGTGAAACATCCGATAGATGTGCTGCTAAAGAAGGTGCTCAGTGCATTTGGGAGCATGTTCAGTTGTAACTGCATAGTGTATTTCATCATAGGTAATTATATTTATATTTTACATTTATATGACTGGGTTCATGTACTAATTTTGTGTATATGTAATGGAGGTCATGACCAATGAATCTATTATTTGAAACTCTATAAAATTTGTAGAAGGATATCCAATGGAAAGAAAAGGCTCCCGGGGACGGTGCTGCGCAGCTTGGTGTTGACCCCCTGCGTGAGTAGAGGGATGATGGTCCCAGGGGCCCGAGGAAGGTGCTGAGGCGGGGGAGGGGATGATGCTGGCGTGTTGGTGCGGTGCGCGGCCCAAAGGCACTGGTGTACTCACTATTACAAACACGCTGGAGTCTCTGGTAAACCAAACAAGATGGTGGATGGTGCCCGCAGCCGGCTGCACTTTTCCCCTTTTCAGGTTGGTGGTTTCCGCCTTTCTCCTGCACCTCACTTTTGTAGAAAATGATGACTCCTATGCCTGAGCAACGGTAGTCCACTCCCCAGCCTGATGTATGCCAGTAGAGCCCGTGTGCCAGTAGACGCTGGCCCGTGGGGTCTCGATGCCTGGGCGGTGGCTTTCTACCACTATCATTGGGCTGTTGTCTTCAGTCAGGTCTTAGGTGGGAAAGGGCCTAAAGTCCAGTCCTCAATCAGTTGATTTGACTCGGTCCAGTTTTTTCTAGGACTCGAACTGTGTCTGAGTACCCCTCCTGGTGTTCCGGTTTCCAATCGGCTCCCTGGTTCGGTACCAGCGGGTCACCACCCGTCTCCGGTCCTTACGGATCCACCGGCTGTAGTCCCAGCTCCTGCAGGTGGCCACCACCGTCTGCCTCCTTGCCAGAGGTGACTGGGCTCCAACCCAGACATCTGGTGTTAGACTGTGGCAGACCTGGACACAGGTCTGCCCTTGAACTCCACTCTACTTCACTGTCAAGACGAATTTACACTCTTCAACTCTGCTCCCCACGGGGGACTGCATAGTTTTTCCTGCATCAGGGCCTGTGAACTCCTCGGTGGGCATCGCCAACCGCCTGGCTCCGCCCCCTGGTGTGAACATCAAACCCCGAGGGAGGTGACAAGGGTTTTCTAGGTTGGCTGCTGTCACTTTATTAAGGAAGGGGAGGTGTTTGTGCAAGGGCCTACCTGTGACTACCTGGCTAGTCCAGGGTGTCACACTACCAGCTATCACCAGATGGCACTGGACTCTCCAAATCCCAGGAGGGAGTTCAGATAGAAGGTATAGTGGTAGGACTGCAAGGGTTAATGAAAGAAGCCCAGTCTACAGGAGGTAGAATTTCCTGGTGTAGTCAGTAAGTGTTACATAGTTACTAAGGTTGAAAAAAGACCTAGGTCCATCTAGTTCAACCTTCCTGTTAGAGAAGAATTGAGAGCAAGCGATAGAGAGAAAGAGCGGTGTGGTGTGCTATAGAACCGGCAGAAGCACAGGGCAGGAAGAAGACTGAAGTTGGTGACCTACGGAAGGTTGTTACAGAGCGGTGTCCAGGAGATATATCAGCAGCACCTCCATGGTCAGCAGGCAGACTGAGGTAGTGCGGGAGAAGATTGGTGCCTTATTCCGTCATTGCCAGTTCTGATGTCCTCGGATGCAAACCCAGGGTAGCCTATCCTAAGGGGACAAGTTACTTGCCAAAAGACCCAGAGTGGAAGATCTGTATACTCCCAAGAGCCTGTGGGACTCTGTATATAACCAGTATGGGAAGAGCCGTGTTGCACTGTGTAACAATGCCTGTAAAGTACATGTACCTCTCCAAAGGAGATGAATGTCAGTGTTCCAGTAAAGTTAAACTGTTATTCAGCAACCATGATTGTGTCTGTGATTCTTCAGGATTATCAGCCTGTGAAAAGAACCCGCAGCCCTCAGGTAACCACACCACACCGGCTCCACCACACATCCTAACCCTTTTTCATGTAGTTCATAGGGTGGGTGCACGACTACAACCCCAGGCCTCAGCCAACACTCAGACCGACCCTACAAATTGACATTCATTGTACTTATCTCATATTGTCAAATGCATTGCATTGTAACCAATATTCAGATTTTTGTGGTCTTTAACACTTTTTGGCTTATTTTTTTTTATACATGTAATACTTAATAAAACATATATTATAGCTAAAAAACCCTTCTCTTCTTTGATATAATTACTGTACAGTTGCTAATGGTTACTGTTATAGACAGTGAAAATGATATTTTTAGGTTGAAATTGCCTAATCTGCAATTTAATTCTGCACCCAGGGGATCTGATATTTCTAATTTTATGTTCTGTGTTCTTCACAATTGATCCTAGGGCTAAAATGAGTTTCAGTGCTCGTTTTGTGGTGTGGCTTCTAGAGTACTTACGCACGATTACAGTACAGTATAGATTCCAATGGCATATTTGTTTAAAACTTTATTATGATAATTAAAGGTTTACTAAAAAAAATTGGTGGAATTGTGCCTTTCTTGAAAAATATTTACAGAGTGATTTAATACCTACAAGCTTAAGTGCCGATTTTCTCCACGTTGAGTGGCCCCATTGAGGCTTACATCCAAACCCCCCTTAAAATGGGATTCGGACTAACAATAATGGTGCAGAAGGAGTCAGCTTGTGCTCTGTCGCGCACCCATTTGGGTGTATACGCCTATAGGTGGCTGACATCCAGACGCAGTCTTCTACATCTGGGTGTCTGCCTTCAGTCGGCATGTATGCCCAAAAATGATGCACGACAGAGCACACTGTGACTCCATCTGCACTGTTATAGTGAATTGCCCCATTGGCGCATACAGTACGACCAAATCCGGATCTGAGAGAGGTTCGGAGATAAGCCTTGACGGGACCACTCAACTTGGAGAAGAGCACAGTATGAAAGGGATGATGTTTTTAATGATACCATTTTTGTGTAGATGCGACATTTTGATTACTTGTTATTGCAGTTTAATGCAATGTTGCGGCAACCAAAAAACATAATTTTGGCATTTGGAATTTTTTTCTCTCTACTCTGTGTACTGATCAGATTAATTGTTTTTATATATTGATAGATCAGGCATTTCTGAACACGGCGATACCAAATATGTGCATTTTTTATTGTTATATTTTCAGCTGAGTGAGAGGGGTTGATTTGAATTTTTAGGTTTTTTACATTTTTTTCATATATCTTAAAACTTTTTTCTACTTTTTTATTGATTTTACTGGACCCTCAGGGGACTTTATCACTGCACAGTCCAATCGCTTGTGCTGATTAGAGAGATTCTGCAAAATTGTTCTGATCAGCAAAAATACAGTGTTCCTTTGAGCTCCGGCGCTCTGTCGGTTCTTACAGGAAGTGAGTTATGGTAGCATCAGGGGTCATCAGCTGACTCCGTGCTACCATGGCAACACCATGGCACCCCATGATCCGCCCATAGTGGTGGAGAACGGAGCCAACCCAACCACGGCCCTTTAAATCACATGGTCAAAATCTAAGTGGTTAGCAGGAGAGAGTGGATCTCTGTTAGCCGCATATGTCTGCTGATTGTATCAGCAGACATTTGCAGGGATTACTGTGAACTCACCGCCAGCGGTAAACGGGGGAGGCGACTTTGGATGTATATATACCTCCAAGGTCATGAAGGGGTTAATGACCTTATATACAGTCGTGTCTGACGTGGGTGGGAGGAGTAATGTCAAGAGGGAGTCTTATTTGGCATTGAAGGAACTACAGAAGGAGCAGATGCCTGATCAGGGTTTGTTTCCTCAATTAACTATGCCTAGATCTACGAGGTTGTCCTTGTAATTTGCTATAGAACTCTTCACTAGATTAGCAGATGAGGATTTAAGAAAAAATATACACACAAATGAAATATGATCATTTAAATTGTCAGCAGGGGAAGACTCCTAAGGCCCTGTCACACACAGAGATAAATCTTTGGCAGATCTGTGGTTGCAGTGAAATCATGGACATATTGTTCCATTTGTACACAGTCACAAACCTGGCACTGATTGTCCACAATTTCACTGCAACCACAGATCTGCCACAGATTTATCTCTGTGTGTGACAGGGCCTTTAGTGAAATACAACTTATAATGATGCAGTACACGAGGCAGTGAATAAGGAAGAAAACATTGTGATCTGTCCTATTGATAAATATGAATAACAGGCAGTTAGCCAATTGAGGGACAAGCGAACATGTGAAAAATTAACAGCTAGTCCACTAACCTCCTTTTCAACTCAAATCCATTCTCTAATCTGTGAGGCATAAGAACAGGGGATTATCAATAAAAAGGTTTTTGTTGGTCTAATGGTGACTTAACATAAAATACCTATATTGTACTTTTTACCCAAAATCTATAAAAATACCATCAATTTACCTGGGCGTCAATTGTGTCTGGCATTGATGGCTTATGTGATCTAGTATGCAAATGTATTGATTATTTTTTAAAGCCTTTGGTTGAGACTTTGCCTTTATTTGTCAAAGGTATGACGGATTTTCTCAATAGGGTTATCAGGATCACTGTGGAGGTAGATATGCTGTTGGTTACTGTCGATGTTCGCTCTATTTACAGAAGAGCTGCCCAGCAAAGCAGAGAGTCCAGCACCACGGATCCACAAAAAAGAGCCAAATAACAGCTACAGCAACCAGCCGAGATAGAGAGCTAGGACTAATCACAGGGGGTGCCAACCAAAAAGTCAATGAAAGCAATTACTCCAAAATAATAATGAGAAGAGGGGCACTCACCCAAAGCAGTGAAAAACAGTCCTTTATTTCATTTGGACGAAAGGAACAGTGGGAGGATGCGGGAAGCAGGGACGATGGCTGCCATTTTGCGCTTAGAGTAGCACTTCTACGGTCCCACACCACTCTATCTACACCAGAATTAAACATGATAATAGATTTTATGACAGTGTTTATATGAGGAAGGTCATTGATTGACCGAAACATCAGCAACTAAACACTGCTATGTAAATTACCCAATTAAAGGGATTTTTTGCTTTCACTTCATTTGAGTGCCAGATTATTTTTCTATATGAAGACAGGGTTAGACCTTATCTGAGCACCAATCATTGCATCTAGGAGTGCCATAAATCCATGATTTATTGTATTGTTTATGATCATTGTACTGGTCCCTATTTTGTATACCCCTTTCACATGTACAGCATTATGGAATAAATGGTGCTGTAATAATAAATAATAATAATAACAATATTAAGTTGACATTGAAGTGTAATACAACAAGGACATAATTTTTGGATATCATTATAGAGGTGGATGAAAATCAGCTTTTTCAAGCTGATGTACACAGCAAAGCCATGTCTGTAAATTCTTTGTTGCATGCTACTTCTGCCCATAATGCATCTACTATTGAAATTATCCTTGTTTGTCGGTTCCTCAGGATAAAGTGGAACTGCACATCTGACGCCAAAATTGAGATTCAAGCTAAGGACCTGAGATCCTGATTTTAGGAAAGGGGCTGTAGCCATAAATATATTAAACAGAGAGGAAAACTGACTTTGCATAATCATCTTTTATGTTTTATGAATAAACATGATAACTGTAGTAGGTTAATTTCCCCTTATAACCCATGAATGAAAGAATATGAAGTCTTCTTTAACCAAACATTGGTTCATATTATGCACCAAACATTCTCTAGCAGCACAGCTATCGATATTCCACTAAAGACACCAAAACAATGCAAACTTTAAAAAATATTCTTGTTAAAAATCAACAACAATGAAAAAACAATGAAAGCTTCCCTTGTGGCAACTTCCTTGACTACACCAATGTCTATCGCATTGCTACCTTAGAATGTCTAGATGGAAAATGCCAATACAATATCAATCATCATATCTACTGTGGCAGCAGTAATGTAGCATGATATGTGGTATGTAGTTGTGCCAAGATATATGTGAGACTTAGGGGCACTTTGCACACTACGACATCGCAGGTGCGATGTCGGTGGGGTCAAATTGAAAGTGACGCACATCCGACGTCGCAGGCGATATCGTAGTGTGTAAGGCCTTTTTGATACGATTAACAAGCGCAAAATCGTCGTAATCGGATCATCGGTTTAGCGTCGGTCATTTCAATAATTTGGAAATGACCAATGTTACAATGTTGCTCCTAATTCCAGCGGCATCACACATCGCTGTGTGTGAAGCCGCAGGAGCGAGACACATCTCCTACCTGCGTCCTGCGGCTCACGCCAGCTATGCGGAATGAAGGAGGTGGGCGGGATGTTTACGTCCCGCTCATCTCCGCCTCTCCGCTTCTATTGGCCGCCTGTCGTGTGACGTCGCTATGATGCCGCACGACCCGCCCCCTTAATAATGAGGCGGGTCACCGGCCAGAGTGACGTCGCAGGGCAGGTGAGTGCATGCGAAGCTGGCATAGCGATAATGTTCGCTACGCCAGCTATCACCATAATATCGCAGCTGCGACGGGGGCGCGGACTAACGTGCTCGGCATCGCAAGCATCGGCTTGCGATGTCGTAGTGTGCAAAGTACCCCTTACTTCCAGCGAATTTAGAGTCGGGAGTTGAGAGTCAAAGAAAGGGATCATTGGTTCGGCCAGGATGGCAGAGGATATCACACAGTTAAAAACTATGCCACATCAATTTACTGTAAACAGTATAATGATTGTAATCCCAGATCTTTTATAGTATATGGGATTGACACTATCCATAGTGGCAATAGAGGTGGGAATATTAAAAAATTCTTCTTAAAAGGAAACTAAAAGAATTCTTACCTTGGGGACTATATTCTTGGATGTATGAGGCAGAGTTTTGCATCTTACCTGTAAACACTTTTGCAATTGGTTATGAATCTATTTTATTTGGTTTTGAAAGTTTTTTATTTGTTTGGACATTGGACACTGTTTACTCCACAGCCCTTTGATTTAAAATAGTCTTTACTGCATGTGTGCCTCTGAAATGTTACAGAACAGATAAAGGGACAAACAATGCTGCATGCATAGGGTGCCGTAGCAAATTTTAATCACGCCCCCTTGTCTTTTCACAAGCCACACCCATTTACAATTTCTTTCTACCCTGACAGGAGGACATATCAGACGGGGCAGTGGTAGCAAGTGACATTCATCAAATGTCTAGGACAGCACGGTGAATACCCAAATCATGGGCAGTTTAGACTAATCTATTACCTTCCGGCATTCCTGGTGTGGCTTTTGATTAGCTAGCACTGGTGCAACATCATCTGTGCATCATTTTGCTGGAAGGTGGACTGGAATCTTGCAAATCATTCTGCTCATCTCTAATTGGGATCTATGGATTCATTGTTTGTTCAGTTGAAGGAATGAGCTGAGACCAGTCTCTCACAGGTGGCACTCTCCTTCGCCAAGGAGCCTCTGTGTGTGTACCTTGCTTCGGGTGGAATACATGATACTTACTTGATGCTAAGAAGTGGTGTTCACCACCCTTGCTGCCAGTCATCAATGCCGTTGAGTAGTAAGACACGCAATACCAGAGTTCACTTTAACAACCAGTTTCTGTTTACTTTTATTCTTCCAACCATAGTGGCAGACATGGCCTTCCTTTCTCTCTGTAGGGTACTAATCTTCATTGTGTCCCCGGCTATTTTGGACCTAGTCCTCAATACTTCAGGAACTCTGCCTCCTTTCCCTTTATACTGTACATATTTCTCTGATTTTGGGCCCTGATGGCTTCTCTAGCTGGATAACACTCTGAGACTGCCAGGGTGAGCCATAAGCTCTGGACCTCCAGAGGTTACCTCGGGTTCCCTGACTAGCCCTAGCACTGAGGATACATCTTCTCACTTTAAACCCACTTCTTCGACTGACTTCCTTTGGAGCTCACTCTCCTACCAATACCCACTGCAACTGCCATTTGTCACAACTCCCTTTTAGTACTTTAACCCTACCCTATCTAACATCTCTTCTAAAACTCGCTTCACTGTCGGACAACCAAACCACTAGATGGCAGCATTTGGTAACCTGATACACAGGAGACAGTCCTAACTCTGCTACATCTGAAACCAATTCTCAGAAAAACACTTACTTGCCAACTCATACATTTATAATATTCAACAGCAAATAGTAAATACATTAAGACATATGACATAGCACAGTTATATTATAGGGGCATCACCCCCCTATTACACATTTATTCATAGTCTAGAAGGTGGCCCAATTCTAACGTACGTAGAATGTGTATGTAGGTTAGCAGATTGAATAATAAGGTAATGAATAGACTGAATGGGTTAGCTTTAATTTAGTATTCTTATAATTGTTTATTGGTTTTAAAATGACAAACAACAGAAGGAACAGTTTTAATAGATGACTCTAATGTTTAGTGATGTCCATGGCTTGTAATGAAAGAAGGCCATGTGTAAAGTTAAGTAAAAATATGCTGATTCTTTTATGTGGCCCAATGCTGGTATGTGTCCCCATCGTGGTGCAGCCACCATCCTGACATGTGCCCCCATCCTGCGGGGTAAGGGCGCTTTCACACTTGTGTTCAGCGCAATCCACCACTATGGAGAATAGCGCAGTCCGTTAGCGCACTGTGCTATTCTCTATAGACTTGTATTGATGATGTACTGTAACGCAAGTGTCTGCGTTGCATCCGCTGGACGACGCTGAGTTGTTATTTTGACGCAGCGTTGGGCGGAGGGAACGCTACATGTAGCATTTTTTGGGTCGTTAAAATAACGCACATTGACAGATTCTGCTGGAATCCACCAAGGTGTCTAATGATTGTCTATGGTGGCAGATTCCGCCGCTATGCGCTAAGCGGCAGAATCCGCTGACAAATTCTGTCATGTTCTACTGAGCATGCCCAGAATGTCCAGCAGATTGATCTAAATCGTTTAAAATCACTCCTGGTCTCTCTCCCCTCTCTCCCCCCCTCTCTCATACTCACCGATCACGGGTGCGGCACTGCACAGCTGTCACAAAGCTCCGGCGGCTTTTCCTCTTTTAAAAATGCTGGCCGCTCATTATTCAATCTCGTATTCCCTGATTCTCCCGCTCACCGGCGCCTATGATTGGTTGCAGTCAGACCTGCCCCCATGCTGAGTGAAAGCTGTCTCACTGCAACCAATCACAGCCGCCGGTGGGCGAGTCTATGTCGTGCAGTAAAATAAATAAATAAATAATAATTAATAATTAAAAAAAAACTACGTGCGGTCCCCCCAAATTTTGATACCAGCCAAGATAAAGCCACACGGCTGAAAGCTGGTATTCTCAGGAAGGAAAGCCCCCCCCCCGTTATGGGGAGCCCCCCAGCCTAACAATATCAGCCAGCAGCCGCCCGGAATTACCACATCCATTAGATGCGACAGTCCTGGGACTCTACCCAGCTCATCTCGAATTGCCCTGATGCGGTGGCAAACGAGGTAATAAGGAGTTAATGGCAGCAGCCCATAGCTGCCACTAAGTCCTAAGTTAATCATGGCACGCCTGAGATACCTTCCATGATTAACATGTAAGTTAAAGAAAATAAACACATACACCCGAAAAAATACTTTATTTGGAATAAAAGACAAAAAAACCCCTCTTTCACCACTTTATTAAACCCCCAAATACCCCTCCAGGTCCGACATAATCCACAGAGGTCCCACGACGCTTTCAGTCCTGCTACATTAAGCTGACAGGAGCGGCAATAGAACACGACCGCTCTCTATCAGCTTCACGCAGCAATTGAAGTGAGCTGTGCGATCAGCTGTGCCCTCATTCAGGTGACCCGCAAACACAGCTCTGGAGGACTGCATCTGTGGCCGCGGGTCACCTGAGTGACAGCACAGCTGATCGTGTGGCTCACTGCGGTCACTCAGGGGATTTGCGGTTACCTCGCTCTCTCTCTCTCCTCCCGACCGCAAATCTCCTTTCCCCGGCGAAACATTAAAAAAAAAACAAATACGCAAAACATTCTTTTACAGGAATCCGTTACTTTTTTAGCTCACTATTTGCAATGCATACGTCACATGCATTACACAATGCACTGTGACGGATGCCTCACAACGCAAGTGTGAAAGCAGCCTAATGTGTGCAGGGGTTGGAGTGCGGGGTGGGTGGAGCTGAGCGGGCCCATGGCGCTGAGGACGTCAGTGCCGGGGACTGCATGGCTGGGGACAGGTGAGAGTGTGTGTGTGTGTGTTCAGTGTATACATGCGGAGTGGGGGGCGGAGCGAGTGGGGAAGTGTCAGGCGTTGTCCTGTCGGCCCGTAGTTCGGCCTGTTCAGTTAGGCTCCCTGCACACGTAGCCAGGGTAAATATCGGATAACTAAGCAAAGTGCTTTGCTTGGTTATCCGATATTTACCTTAGTTACCAGCGTACACAGCTCTAGCACTGGCTCCTTGCACACGTAGCCAGGGTAAGTATTGGGTAACTAAGCAAAGCGTTTTGCTTAGTAATCCGATTTGTACTCTAATTACGTGTGCAGGGAGCCTTAGCTGAGCCGCTGGTCGCAGGCTCTTTAGCGCACGCGCTGTGACGACAGTTGTCATTGTAATGATGTCATTTTGGAGCAAGACAGACAGACAGGCAGACAGAAAAAGGCAATTATATATATATAGATGTTGCAGACATAACATTCTATTCTTTTTACGTAAGCTTCACTATATGAGGTCTTGTTTTCTATGTCTATGAGTCCATGTTCACATGTCGCATAAATACTGTTTTTTAATTTCTTCACATTTTCTGCAGATGTCCACACTAAACTGCACAATAACAATCTTCTCTGGATATTATTACATTTTTGCTGCATTATATTAATTTTTCCCCTTATTTGATGCATTTTTGGTGCATTTTTTTTATAGTACAGAAAAGCTTTGATTCTGCGCCCTAAAAAGTAACAGCAGTTTGTTTCAGATTCCACAAAGAAGCCTATGGAGAAAAATAATGCACCAAAACTCCACAGTTCAGTAGTTCTTTAGGGTTAGGACAGACGGCGAGTAAAACGAGCAGAGTGGAATGCAATAAGAAATGACATTCCACTCGGACCAATTTTACTCTATGGGATCGCTCCCATCTGCAATTTTTTTTCTCAGCCCTAATCGGACCAAGAAAACAATGGCAGCATGCTACGGGTGGAATCCGATCCATATTCACTCGCACCCATTCAAGTCTATGGGTGTGAGTGAAACATCCCTCTGCACTCAGATGACACCAGAGTGCAGAGCAATAATCCCATTAGCTGATAATGGAGGAGATGGGAGATTAGTCCCTCTCTCTCCTTTACAGCTGTGATCCAATTGCAGGATCAGATCACAGCATAATGACACTTGGCTCACGGTCACAGCAGAGCAAGAGAAAAGGATCAGCCAAGGATATAGCATCTAATGCTCTCGTATTGGATGCTAAATGCCAGTGTGTCCTCAGCCTTAGATGCACAGTTGATGCAGTTTTCATGAAATCACATCTGATTTGCTTGGCCAGTTAAACACAGCAGAATTTCTGCACAAAAAAGGAGCAAATAGAGCATTTATGCTACATGTGAACATGGCCATAAAATCCAAGCATAGTGGATCTGACTTCATGAGCACTGCTGCCTTGAACAATGCTGAACTGTGTGGTTCAATGCTTCTATGTGGAGACAGAAAGTCTACATGAAAAAAGCACCATTGCATTTTTAAGTGGCGAAACAAATCTTTTCTTAACTATAAAAAGCATTAAAAATGCTGCACCAAATATAGAAAATGCAAAAACATCCACAATAAACAAGCAATAATTAGAGTACATTATAATTGTTGGGTGCGGACACTTGCAAAAAAGGTGCAGGAAAAAAAGCAGTGGAAATAATGCAGCATTTACGTGTGAATATGACATCAGTATTACATTTTTTTAAATTTTTTATGAGTTTAATGGGTTTTACACCTGACACACTTCTAACGCTAGAGAATCCTGACAGTGTTCTGTGAGCGCACCATAAGAATTCAGAAGTCTGCAGTCTCATAGAGTTACTGTAGACTTTCATCAAAAACTTAGACAACCCGTGTAATGTTAGTAACATAAATAAGAAAAAAAAAAGTGAGACAGTACAATACTTTATTAACATAGCAATGTATACGGTAATCTTAAAAGTTACGGATTGTTACATGTTTACAGGATCAAAAATAATAACAGCACAAGAATAGATCATCAGAAACCCAGCATCCCAACCCTCAGCAGTACTGGAATACATCGCCATACATACATACACGGTACATACATGGAATACAGGGTACATAAATTGTAATGTCAGTTCAGCCCATATACATTTGTATTGCATGAACATACAAGTCTCAGTATGTCCTTAAGGGAATCTATCACTAGGCTTTTGCCACCTAATCTGAGTGCAGCATAATGTAGAAAAGTGACAGAGACCCTGATTCCAGCAGTGTGTAATTAACAGGTTTGCTAAAGGCCCCGTCACACTAAGCAACATCGCTGCTAACGAACAACTTTTGTGACGTTGCTAGCGTTGTTGCTGTGTGTGACATCCAGCAACAACCTGGCCCCTGCTGTGAGGTCGTTGGTTGTTGCTGAATGTCCTGGGCCATTTTTTAGTTGTTGCTGTCCCGCTGTGAAGCACAGATCGCTGTGTGTGACAGCGAGACAGCAACAACTAAATGTGCAGGCAGCAGGAGCCGGCTTCTGCAGAGGCTGGTAACCAATGTAAACATCGGGTAACCAAGAAGCCCTGTCCTTGGTTACCCGATATTTACCTTCGATACCAGCCTCCTCCGCTCTCACTGCCTGTGCTGCCGGCTCCTGCTCTGTGCACATGTAGCTAGCTGCAGGACACATCAGGTTAATTAACCTGATGTGTGCTGTAGCTAGGAGAGCAGGGAGCCAGTGCTAAGCAGTGTGCGCTGCTCCCTGCTCTGTGCACATGTAGCTGCAGCACACATCAGGTAATTAACCCCATGTGTGCTGTAAGTAGGAGAGCAGGGAGCCAGCGCTAAGCAGTGTGCGCTGCTCCCTGCTCTGTGCACATTTAGCTGCAGCATACATCGGGTAATTAACCCGATGTGTGCTGTAGCTAGGAGAGCAAGGAGCCAGCGCTCAGTGTGCGCTGCTCCCTGCTCTCTGCATGTGTAGCTCCATGCAGTGGTAACCAAGGTAAATATCGGGTTGGTTACCGATATTTACCTTAGTTACCAAGCGCAGCATCTTCCACGTGGCGCTGGGGGCTGGTCACTGGTTGCTTGTGAGCTCACCAGCAACTCGTGTAGCCACGCTCCAGCGATCCCTGCCAGGTCAGGTTGCTGGTGGGATCGCTGGAGCGTCGCAGTGACATCTCACCAGCAACCTCCTAGCAACTTACCAGCGATCCCTATCGTTGTTGGGATCGCTGGTAAGTTGCTTAGTGTGACGGTACCTTTAGTGTAGTTGTTTTGTTTTGATACAGTCACTCTTTAATCAGTAGTAGATTATTATTACTGGACTACTTGGTCTGCTGCCAGGTAGTCCAGCATATTCATGACCTCTGTAACTGCTGAAACTGCAGCAGAGAAAACATTGATTTTATCAAAATGACAGCAAATGTCTTTACATTATGCTGCTGTCAGCTGGGTTAGCAAAAGCCTGGTGACAGATTTCCTTTAACAATGATAAGGAGATATTGGGAGCTGTTATCAGTCATCATCAGCGGACCATACAGCAATTACATTACTGAAGTGAATTTGTCAGTATCACAAACAAACATCTCAGCCAGGTACCTTAAAGAAGATATTGCTTCTGACTGAAGTCGATCTCTTTCTTTCCTTTTTCTGGTCCAAACAACATGATGACTTTTCACATCACAGCTCATCTCTGCAGACTTCCATCTTCCCCAGTTTTCTGCAGCACATCTCGAAATGGTGCCCTTAAAAATAGCAGAATGATTACAATGCTATAATGTTCTTGAACAAAAAATATTTGCCCTATGCTGTGCCTCTGAATACATTATTGTCTATCACTGTGTTCCCTGTACAAAATATGACACACTGGTACATGTCCTTTACACTGGTCCCTCCTCTCTACAGTACCCCCTCTTCACATTGTTCTTTCACACTGTGTCCCCTATAATGCCCAGTCTCTACACTTTGTCCCCCTCATTGCACTCCCTCTCCTCGGCATACTGTGCCTCCCGAGCTGTGCTTTACACTTTCCTCCCATGCTATTCCCTCTCTATATTCCCTATCTATACTGCCTCTCCACACACTATTCAGTTTCTGTTCTGTACCCTATATGGAGAGAAGGTATGCACACCAGTCACTATGTAAGGGGAATACATGAAATAGCAGAAACCGCTGTGTGAATACTGACATGAAAAATCCAATAGCTATATGTAAGAGTGAAAATGTGAAAAATGGAATCTGCATTACTGCCATGAACATATGAATCAAGAGAAATTTAGCTACTGAATTGATCAATGCAACAGAGCCCCAACACTACGCCAAAGTATTTCTCTACGTTGGGGTCCCTAGCTTGTGTGTGTCCTGTCATGCAGTTAAAAAACTTCCCATGTATGGAAAGCTGAGACCCAGGCTATATATGCCTATAATGTGGACTGGCTTGGGTGGGGCTCGGTTCACAAACGAAAGACTACAAATTAATCAAAAGTAACGTCTGGAACACCATACTGAGTCTGAACTGGGTGCAAAAAACCTAAAAAATCTACACTATATGGAGAGAAGGTATGCACACCAGTGACTATGTAAGGGGAATACATGGAATAGCAGAAACTGCTGTGTGAATACTGATATGAAGAATCCAATAGCTATATGTAAGAGTGAAAATGTGAAAAATGGATTCTGCATTACTGCCATGAACATATGAATCAAGAGAAATTTAGCTATTGAATTGATCAATGCAACAGAGCCCCAACACTACGCCAAAATATTTCTCTACATTGGGGTCCCTAGCTTGTGTGTGTCCTCTCATGCAGTTAAAAAACGTACCGTGTATGGGAAGCTGAGACCCAGGCTATATATGCGTATAATGTGGACTGGCTTGGGTGAGGCCGGGTTCACAAACGAAAGACTACAAATTAATCAAAAGTAACGTCTGGAACACCATACTGAGTCTGAACTGGGTGCAAAAAACCTAAAAAATCTACTGACTCGCCCACCCCAGGGCTATGGGACACCCGGTGCCGGGCCGGACTAGTCCGGTGGTAGTCAGTGGTGGCTGGGCCCGGCTCCGTGGCCCTGGCGGGTGTCAGTAAAATATGTGGCTTGCTTGTTAATGGTTGTGTTCGTGACGCCACCTGTGGTATGCGGCTAATAAGCCGCCGCTGCTGTGTGAGGCCTCCGGGATGATGATATAGCAGCTATGGTAGTACTGCTCCCCACAGGTGGAGCAATGCCCGGGGCACAGTTGGTGCTTGTGAAAGTCTATGGTGCTGTGTGACTAACACGGTGCAGGGCCGACAGGCGAGGAAAGAACCAGGCACAAACAACAGTCTCTTTACCTTTTCCTCTTTTACTCTGGGAACAGTCCAGTCCTGGGAGACCGTTACAGGTGGTGATGGGGATCCGGTCGGCCTGGAAGTACTTGGGGTGATCTTTCTGGCCAGCTGAGTATGAGGCCTACTCCTGTACCTTTCTTGGTGATGATAGGACCCTGCTTCTCTGAATCCAGCAATGGCCCTCTTCGCTGCTGGGACCAATAGCACGTCCCTTCCCTCTGTAGGTGGCTGCGCAGGCCCACTCCCTGGTGCTTCTCCGCTGGGGTCCACACCGGGCCCTGATGCTGCAGCTGTACCTTGGATGTGTCTGGGCCAGGTGCTTGCAGCTCCCCTGCCCTTCGGATTCGGCTACCAGGGACGGATTTTATACCCTGGCAACCACAGACTCCGATGTCCGAGTCTCTCTGCTGCCTCTCAGCTACTCCTGCTTCTCTGGGCCAAACTGCTCCAGCTCTAGGCCCCAGATTCACAGGACAGCTCACTCTGTGTCTGTTCACTTCTGCTGCTCCCTACAGACTAACTAACTCCTCCCCCAGGTCAGGCTTAAGGAAGCTCCCTGAAACTTCAGGTTCAGAGCTCCCCCTACTGGCCTGAGGGAGAAACTGCGGTGGATGTTAACTTACTGGCCAGTAGATTTCCCCATTACCTCCAGGCTCAGCATTAACCCTCAGGAGGGCAATGCCGTTGTGGCGACCAGGTCCTAGGGCGCCACACTCCCCCTTAGTTAAATTCAGTACTCCCGGACTGTAGAAACAAAACATAACATGTCATACATTTCATCCCAATATGGGAGGCACATTCTCTTTAACGTTACAATCTTAAACATTTCTATAAGAGTCCAGTGTGGCTCCCTGCCGGGTGTCCATTACACTGCTCCATGGGGGACCCGCCGCGATCAAACCCCCAACGTAGGCTCTGGGCGTGCGTCAGAGCATTGATGACCCCACTCTATGCACGCCGGACGGGTTTTTCTTCAGGGGTGTTTGAGCACACTGGTGCTAACTATGAACAATTTAGGTGTTGGCCACCCATAGTCCAGTGGCCCAATTGTCCATTTTCGCAATCAAAGAAAAAGAAAACATTTTGTACACAACATGACAGACATTTTGCATAACTATTTACACTCTAATAAGTACTCTTTACTTTATACAGTAGACTCCCTATACCTTAGAGGGGGTTGTCCCCGAGTGCTGCGCTGGGACCTACGTAGCTCTGGTGTTTGCCCCTGACTACGTGGTGCGTCTTCTATCTCAGCACTACAGGTGGGCCTAACCCCAATAGGTAAGCGTGATGGTTGCCTTTGTGGTCCAGGAGTCGCCAAGGGTATGACAGGTTCACCACTGACAGGGGGTTGATCCTCCTGTTCCACTGCTGGCGTGTCATCTCGTGCTGGAGCGGACGATTCTTTAGGTGGATCCGGAACCTTTTCTGTTTCTGGCTCGACCAACTGCGGAAACGCCAAAACTGGTACCACTATGGCATTGTTGATTCGGGTCCAAGTTTTGGGGAACTTCCCAAAGATGGTTTGAATCATCTCCCCTTCTTTCTCTTGACTTTGGGGACTTCCTTGTACTCCTTCCATTTCTCTTTGGATTCGGCACCGTTCAGGGCACGCTTTCAGGCGGTCTCGGGAAATTGCTTGACAGGTCTTGCCTTCATCTTTGCTTATGAGGCATACCTTACTATTGTCAAAGTTGGAGGGGATAATGGTGTAGGGCTCGTTTTCCCACTGATCATCCAACTTATGCGTCTTCCGCTTCTTCTTGAGGACTTGTTCTCCAGGTGCTAAGGGAGTTGCTGGGGCTGTTTGATTGTAATGCTGTTCTTGTCTCGTTCTTGCTTGAGACAGGCTCCTTTCCACGCACTCCTGGACCTTACGGTACCGCTGCTGCCGTTCTGCATCCCAATCCTCTATTTCTTGAACCGCCTCAGGCGACACAGTCCCCATCTCAAAGTCTACAGGCAACTTGCCTGGTCTGGCTCGCATCAGGTAAGCGGGGCTGCAGTTGGTCGAATTCACTGGGATGTGGTTGTACAAGTCTACCAGATCTGGCAACTTTTCTGGCCATTGGTTCCTCTCTTCCAGCGGTAGGGTCTTCAGCATATCAATAACCACATGGTTCATTTTCTCGCACAGTCCATTGGTCTGGGGGTGGTACGGTGTGGTTCGAATTTTCTTACAACCGTACATGTTACAGAACTCTTGGAACACTTCAGCCTCGAATGCAGGACCCTGATCCGTCAGTACCCTTTCCGGATAGCCGTGCGGTCGACAAAAGGATGCCTGGAACGCTCTAGCTGCCGTCCTGGCTGTCTGGTCCTTCACAGGCACTACTACCAGGAAACGAGAGTAATGGTCCACAATGGTGAGGGCGTACACATAGCCTGACCGGCTTGGTGTTAACTTCACGTGGTCCAGGGCCACCAACTCCAGGGGCTGCTTCGTGACAATTGGCTGTAGGGGAGACCTTTGGCTGGCATCATCCTTCCGCCTCAAGTTACACGGGCCACAGTCTCGGCACCATTTCTCGATCATCTTTCTCATGTGCACCCAGTAGAACCGATCACGGAGTAAGGCCTCCAACTTCTTCCACCCGAAGTGCCCGGCGTTATCATGATACGCTGCTAGGACCATTGGAGCATCCCTCTGCGGAACCACTATCTGCCAGACAAGTTCATTTGTTCGATAGTTGACATATCTCTTGCAGAGCTTGCCCTGGTAGGTGAACAGTCGTCCCCTCTCCTTCCACAGCTGCTGGGCTTCCTCTGGAGCGTCTGGGCCAAGATGGGTCTCAGCTTGCGCTAGCTTCTCTTTGACCAATCGCACGGCCGGGTCACCATTCTGTGTTTCTTCCCAATTATGGTGGAGTAATGGATTGACCGAGACCTCGTGCTGGTTTAAGCGCTTCACTCCCACAGCATGCTCACACTGTGAAACACCCTGGTGATGGAAAGCCGGTAACTCTATCTCTTCGAGTTCATCCAGGTCTTCTCCAGACTCGGGTAAGTGAGGCATTCTGGACAGCGCATCAGCATTGTTATTCTTCTTGCCAGCCCGATACTTGATGGTAAAGTCAAAGTTAGACAGCCGGGCCATCCATCGCTGTTCCATCGCACCTAACTTGGCTGTTGCCAGGTGTGTCAACGGATTGTTGTCCGTGAAGATGGTAAACTTGGCCGATGCCAGATAGTGCTTGAAGCGTTCAGTCACTGCCCACACAATAGCGAGGAACTCCAGCTTGAAGGAACTGTAGTTTTCTGGATTCCTTTCCGTGGGCCGAAGCTTCCTACTGGCGTACGCTATTACCCTCTCTCTGCCTCCCTGTACCTGGGACAGAACTGCTCCCAGTCTCACGTTGCTGGCGTCTGTGTACAGTATAAACGGTTGGCTGTAGTCAGGGTAGGCCAGAATTTCTTCTCCCGTGAGAGCCCCTTTCAGCCGGACAAAGGATGTTTCCAGTTGGCTGCCCCATTCAAATGGAGGGCTCTGCTTCTTAGCCTGCTTCGGCTGGCCCACCAGGAGATCTTGAAGGGGCGCTGCTATCTTGGTGAACCCATCAATGAACCTTCGGTAGTAGCCCACCAGTCCAAGGAACTGCCGCACCTCCTTCACCTTGGTGGGTCTTGGCCAGTCCTTAATTACCGTGACTTTCTCCGGATCAGGTGCCACGCCTTCTGCGCTGACCACATGACCCAGGTACTGTACCTTTGGCTTCAAGAGGTGACATTTGGACGGCTTGATCTTCAGGCCATATTTCGACAAGGACTCAAACACTTCTGCTAAGTGCTTCAGGTGGTCCTCATAAGTCTTGGAGTAGACTATTACGTCATCCAGGTACAGCAGCACGGTTTCGAAGTTGTGGTGGCCCAAGCAGCACTCCATCAACCTTTGGAATGTCCCTGGGGCGTTGCAGAGCCCGAACGGCATACAATTGAACTCACAGAGACCCATTGGTGTCGTGAATGCAGTCTTCTCCTTGTCCGCCTCTGCCACGGGAACCTGCCAATACCCACTGGTGAGATCCAAGGTGGAGAAATAGTTAGCTGACTTTAAGGCTGTTAGTGACTCCTCTATTCTGGGTAGTGGATAGGCATCTTTATGTGTAATGCGGTTAATTTGCCTGTAATCTACACACATTCTCATTGTACCATCTTTTTTCTTTACGAGCACTAGTGGAGCTGCCCAGGGGCTACAACTATCTCTGATAACCCCAGCCTCCTTCATTTCCCGTAACATTTCCTTGGCACACTGATACTGTGCGGGGGGTACAGGGCGGTATCTTTCTTTAATGGGATGATGATCACCCGTGGGGATTTGATGTTGAACCCCTTTCACCTGCCCAAAATCTAGGGGGTGTTTGCTGAAGACCCGCTCGTACTCCTGTACCACCCGGTAAACCCCATGCTTTTGGTGTGAGGGGGTGGAGTCGGTGCCCACATGTAATTTTTGGCACCAGTCTTCCGGCTGCCCCTTGGAGCCATTGTCTTCCGCCTGGTCGGACGGGATCAAGGGTTCCACTGCTTTAATGGTATTGTTGCTGACAGTGTACAATTTTGCCACAGTGGCATACCGGGGCAATTTGGCCTCCTCCTCCCCACAATTCAGGACACGGACGGGCACTCTCCCCTTGCGGACGTCCGCTACCCCTCTGGCTATCAGGACTCCAGGCCTACTGTCTGAATACATTGGTTCTACCAAGGCATGGTAATCCTGACCCTTGAGGCCTATTGCTGCCCGACACCATATCAACATTTCACTTCTTGGGGGTATTACAATGGGGAGGGGGTCACTTACCCTCACACTGCCAATTTCTCCTCCGGCCAGCTCTACCTGCTGCCTCCTCATCAGGGCTCTGATCTCCCTCTGTAGGACACGCTGCTGCCCGGAGCTGGCAGTTTCAGACGCCTGTTGTAACAAAATTATCACTTCGGCAATACAATTTTCTATCACATTTGTACCAAGAGTTAGCAGTGGGTCAGATTCTTTGCGATCAATATCTACAATTATCATCCCCTGACATGGCAATTCCACCCGCCCCACTTTAATGGTTACTTCTTTGTACCCAATCTGAGGTAAGGGCTGACCATTACTGGCCACAATTGTTAAATCATCATCTGGGCCATGGTCAATGTCTGAATCGGCCCAATATCTTTTGTACAGTTTGTGGGGGATGGTTGTTACCTGGGACCCCGTATCCAGGAGGGCATTCAAAGGGATTCCATCCAGCACAATAGGAAGGACCGGTCGTCCTCCCACATACTTGCTGCGGCTGGGGGTTGAGCCGGGCTTCCTTACACCTGGGGGTCGGCTCCTGGCCCCAGGCTCGGCCCATTTAAAGGACAGCGTCGTGCAATGTGGCCCGCCTGGTTGCAGTTGCGGCAGATCGGTTGTCCTGTTGAATCGTACCGGTCTGTGTCTCTGCCTCGGGTCGGCGGAATCCTTCTCTGTCGCATCCATGGGACGTCCTCTGGGCTGGAGGCCAACTCGATTTTCGCAGGCGAGGGGGTCATTTGTAGAGACTGCACGGTCTTGGCAAGGGCAGCCACAGTCTTGGTCAGCTCCTGGACCTGTTGTCTGAGCTCCGCAGTGGGATCCTTATCCAGGGACTGCGCCTCAGCCCCTGCAGTGGCTCGTGTTGCAGGCACCACCCCGGGGTACGTGATAGCAGGAGGCCGGAGGGGTACTGGGTCATTCGGCGTAGATTCTCTCAGTACCCTGATGGCCTGGTCCTTAAACTTGGCAAAGTCCAGAGCAGGGTTCTGCAGGACCAGGATACGCAGCTGGGTCCTGTGGGCATCTGACAGGAGCCCCTCTATGAACTGCTCAGTTAGGAGTTTGTCTTCTTCACGTACACTCTCTGGGTCCACCTGTTTAACTGCTTTCAGGGCCTCTTGCAGGTTTAGGGCATAGTCCCTTATGCTGTCTGTGGCCCGCTGCTTGCACCCAAAGAATCTCATCTTTATCTCTGCTGCGGTGCGAGTGTCAAACGTACTCTTTAGCTTGGCCAGTATCTGGGCTGCTGTCCCTTTATCTGTATCAGGCCATGACTTCGCTTCACGCTGGGCTGCGCCGGCTAGCTGTCCCATTAATATACCCACCTTCTGGCTCTCAGTCAGCGGATACACCCGGAATAAGCTGTGCAGGCTTTCTCTGAAGTCACTCAAGGTATGGGACTCCCCGGAGTATTGCGGCAGCCATTCTGCTCCCGGTATGTATGGCATGGTGATCGGCATTACCGGCGCTACAGTGGGGGCCGGGGCGACGGCGACTGGGATTGCTTCTGCTGGTGCTGCGGCGTCTCGGGCTATGGCAGCCACCTGCCCTCCCTCTGAGTCGGACATCTTCCTCCCCCTTAGTGAACCTTACCAGGCTCCGTTCACTTTTCAAATTTTCTTCCGGGTCGCGCGGGGTTAACAGCGCTCTGCTCTGATGGCGCGCTCCCTTCGCGCTCTTTGTCAGGCACGCCCCCCTTCTTCCTGCGCTCGGCGAGGCTAATGGCGGCGGTGGTCTGCAGCCAGTACACAGTCTTTTAAGCACAATTCCGGCAGGCGCACAGTACCCGGTGGGACCGGGCACGAAATCCTGTTCGTGACGCCAAAAATTGACTCGCCCACCCCAGGGCTATGGGACACCCGGTGCCGGGCCGGACTAGTCCGGTGGTAGTCAGTGGTGGCTGGGCCCGGCTCCGTGGCCCTGGCGGGTGTCAGTAAAATATGTGGCTTGCTTGTTAATGGTTGTGTTCGTGACGCCACCTGTGGTATGCGGCTAATAAGCCGCCGCTGCTGTGTGAGGCCTCCGGGATGATGATATAGCAGCTATGGTAGTACTGCTCCCCACAGGTGGAGCAATGCCCGGGGCACAGTTGGTGCTTGTGAAAGTCTATGGTGCTGTGTGACTAACACGGTGCAGGGCCGACAGGCGAGGAAAGAACCAGGCACAAACAACAGTCTCTTTACCTTTTCCTCTTTTACTCTGGGAACAGTCCAGTCCTGGGAGACCGTTACAGGTGGTGATGGGGATCCGGTCGGCCTGGAAGTACTTGGGGTGATCTTTCTGGCCAGCTGAGTATGAGGCCTACTCCTGTACCTTTCTTGGTGATGATAGGACCCTGCTTCTCTGAATACAGCAATGGCCCTCTTCGCTGCTGGGACCAATAGCACGTCCCTTCCCTCTGTAGGTGGCTGCGCAGGCCCACTCCCTGGTGCTTCTCCGCTGGGGTCCACACCGGGCCCTGATGCTGCAGCTGTACCTTGGATGTGTCTGGGCCAGGTGCTTGCAGCTCCCCTGCCCTTCGGATTCGGCTACCAGGGACGGATTTTATACCCTGGCAACCACAGACTCCGATGTCCGAGTCTCTCTGCTGCCTCTCAGCTACTCCTGCTTCTCTGGGCCAAACTGCTCCAGCTCTAGGCCCCAGATTCACAGGACAGCTCACTCTGTGTCTGTTCACTTCTGCTGCTCCCTACAGACTAACTAACTCCTCCCCCAGGTCAGGCTTAAGGAAGCTCCCTGAAACTTCAGGTTCAGAGCTCCCCCTACTGGCCTGAGGGAGAAACTGCGGTGGATGTTAACTTACTGGCCAGTAGATTTCCCCATTACCTCCAGGCTCAGCATTAACCCTCAGGAGGGCAATGCCATTGTGGCGACCAGGTCCTAGGGCGCCACACTACACTATATGGAGAGAAGGTATTCACACCAGTGACGAAAAATGGAATCTGCATTACTGCCATGATCATATGAATAAAGAGAAATTTAGCTATTGAATTGATCAATGCAACAGAGCCCCAACACTACGCCAAAGTATTTCTATTTTTATTGTAGATTTTTTAGGTTTTTTGCACCCAGTTCAGACTCAGTATGGTGTTTCAGACGTTATTTTTGATTAATTTGTAGTCTTTCGTTTGTGAACCCGGCCCCACCCAAGCCAGTCCATATTATACGCATATATAGCCTGGGTCTCAGCTTTCCATACACGGTAAGTTTTTTAACTGCATGAGAGGACACACACAAGCTAGGGACCCCAACGTAGAGAAATACTTTGGCGTAGTGTTGGGGCTCTGTTGCATTGATCAATTCAATAGCTAAATTTCTCTTTATTCATATGTTCATGGCAGTAATGCAGATTCCATTTTTCATACCTTCATTCTTACATATAGCTATTGGGTTTTTCATGTCAGTATTCACATAGCAGTGTCTGTGTTTCATATATTCCCCTTACATAGTCACTGGTGTGCATACCTTCTCTCCATATAGTGTCGATTTTTTAGGTTTTTTGCACCCAGTTCAGACTCAGTATGGTGTTCCAGACGTTATTTTTAATTAATCTGTTCTGTACCCTGTCATAATTTTCTCATCCCATATTGTCCCCTCACTATTCCTCTTAAAGGCTCCTCACACATTCCCCCTACTTCAGACTGTTTCGTCTCACATCTTCACGCTAACCAAACTATCTCCTCACAAGTTTACCTCCTCACTCTACATACTGTCTCCTCACATATACTCTGTTCCCCATACATCCCATCCCCCTTGATCCCTATAATCTCTAGGTAGACATCACCCGTTTGGTACTGTTTTTTCATACCTGCCCATCCTCTCTCTCCGTACTATAGCAGCACCAATCACTCCCTTGCTTGCTCTTTATCTTGTTTCCTAAAATTTTCCCTTCTTCACTCCCCATACTGTGTTTGCACCCATTCCATCCTCCTCGCTCCACATACAGTGTACACCTACATTCCCCCTCAAACTGTTTCCTCATACATGCCTTTCCTTGCTTCCCATACTGCTTTCACACATAATCCCTGCCACTTTTTCACCTGTGCTGACACCATATGAAAAGCACCACTTATACAGTCCTCATACTGCCCTTGGAAAAAGCGAAACGATTGTTGGGGGATTCCCCCTCCCAACCCACTGTGACCACTCATCATTACAGGTAAAATACCGATATCCTTACAAACAAGTTTATTTCAGTGGTTGTCTTGCTTCTTACTTCAGTGGAACTATAATTACCCCCATATACATGGATAAATCATGCACTTAGCAACTTTTTCAATTATCCATTTTAGTTTCAGCTTTTTCATCACACAATCTCATAACTAAAGCCCTTCCTTTATGATGATATAGTGCATACGGTATTTAGCCATATAATAGGCATAATGATAGCCACTTCAAACCATTGCACATCAACACAGAATGTATATATTATATCAGTTGTTGGGTCATAGTTGAAACTTATGCTGACTGAGATGGTTATTTTTGCAATCCTAGATGCAGGATATCTTTGTACCTTCTTTTACCAATACCATAATAGTTGAAATATATACAGTTCATTATCTATACATTTTTTTCAGTGGTCACGCTGCTTGGGAGGGGGGCTCTACTCCTTTTTTCCTGTTTAAATTATGCAGGTTGCTATTCAACTTTGCTATCGAATATTTTTTTTGAATATTTTTGTATAAATCTCTTTTTGCATTCTTAAAAAATATTTAATAAAAATTAAATTATATTTTACAATATTTTTTTGTTTTCCATTCTTCTTTTTCTCCTTCTCATATAATAATTTCCGCCTCGCATACTATTTCATCATACATCCCCCCTCGCTCCTCATATTGTGTCCTCAAATTTCTCCCCCACTTTTTGTAAATCAAATTACCCATGCCCCTCGCTCCCCAATACCGTGTCCACATACATTTATCCCTCTCTCCCCAAACTTTGCCTGCACCCATCTTCCCTCACTCCCCATACTGTGTCTGCACCTAACACCTCCTCACTCACCTTATTGAGTCCACACCTATTCACCCCTCACTCACCATATTATTTCCACAAATATAGCACCCCATTGTGCAGGTGTTTTAACCTATTCGTTGCCAGGCCAGGGTGCAGATCCTCTGCGTTGTCATGGGGATTGCCTGGCCCGGTTTCGTTACTCCGAGGCATACAGGAAGGAGTTTTGGAGGGTGGTAGGGAGGATGGAGGTAGTGGTTGAAGATTAGGAAAGTCTATTTGGATCGTGACTCCATCTGTGGTGTAGATTGCCGCCACTGCAGGGTCTCTCACCGGGGCAGATGTTGAGTGCCGCCAGGATGGTATCACTCCCCACAGGTGGAGCGGAAGCAGGGAGGATGGCAGGGGCACGGCAGTTCCCAGGAGCGCCGGAGCGCAGGGCGATGGCAATCAGAGTCAGAGTCAATAGGTGCGGGTTCCAGGTGTTTACTTACTGGTTCAACGGGTACTGGTCTCTGCCTTGATGAAGCTCCGGTTGATCTCGGGTAAGTCACTGGTTAGGTCCAGTATGGCAGTCTCTGTGAGCCTCTCCTTTTCTAAGATGTGCTGTGTTGATCCCTGTGGCATAAAGGAGCTTGGAGACCCCCTTGATTGTTTAAGTGTCCCAGTCCTATCACAGGTGAAGTGGATCCTCGCTTTGGGATGAGCCGCTGAACTCAGTCCCGGATCCAGAGTGTCACTGTGCCTCGAGCTATTTGGGTGATGGACAGGAGACTTGAAATCTTGCCGTCCTGCAGATGTTGGCAGCCAACGTGGAGTATATCTTGCCCTAGGACTCTGCACCCTGTAGTAGCGCTGGCCCTGTGGAAGCAGCCACCTGCTTCTCCCCAGCGACCGCTTTTAAACTCCTCCGTCCCACAAGATCTACCGGTACCGGACTCCTTCTCCTCCCGGTTTCTCTAGTCTGCCCTCAGTCTGGCCGATAATACCATTGCAGTATGCACCTCTGCGGTGGCGGCGAGTAATGTCAGCAGTATAGTCAGATAATCTAATCATGCAGCTGATGTCACCCTGACCTGGGAGTGCTCATTGTGAAGGCTTCAGTTGTATTCGTGCCTCAAAGACGAGAATTTAATTGATCGCAGGGAGTTGGCGTGCTCACGTTCTCGGAGTAGACTATTGACAGCTGGCTCACATAACAGTTGATTCTGTATAAAGGGGCGGCAAAATGCAGCCACTGAGAAGACACCTCAGACTGGAGGCTCCATGGTGCCCCATTTTTGCTACGCCTGGGAAAATGCTTTGCCTGTGTCCCTGCTGAATATGGCTTTGTCTCACAGCTCCTCCAACTACCTACAATGATGTAGGCTGTTGGTTGTATTCCCGATTAGACTAAATAAAAAAAAGAAAAGATTTGTTTATTTATTTAATGCAAGTGTATGCAGAGCAGAGACGCTGGCCCCACCTCCCATGAAAGGTGAGCTACAGAGAAGACAGAGAGAAGACATCAGAGTGAGTGTAAGTTAGGACACAGCCCTGACCTGCCAGGACAGTGGGACTGCCCCCTCAAATCTGGACAGTCCCGCTGGATCTACAATGATTGGCAGCTAAGCTACATGAAGAATAATTGTATATTTCATACAGTGCCTTGAAAAAGTATTCATACTCTAAACATTTTCACGTTACTCCCACAAATCTAAATGCATTTAATTGCTATTTTTTGTACTGTAATATGTCACGCTCCCTGGGTCCCCTGCTCTGCTCCCCGGCTCACCTGCCTCGCTCCCCGGTTCTTCTGTCCGGTCTCCGCCGCTCCCCGCTCTCCAGCCTCCATTGCCTGCGCTTCCCAGGCGTCCTGGTCCCCGCTCCCGGCGCCCGTCAGCTTCTCAGCCCCAGTCCGGCTCTGCTGCTTCCTGCTCTGGCTTCTGGCACCCGGGCCGCGCGCATGCGTATTAGGGCGCGCGCGCGGTCATTGACCCTTTCTTAAAGGGCCAGCGTCCACTGACAGGAAATGAAGCACACAGGTACAGGGTATAAAGGGGTTTAGTGTCCAAGTGGGCGGGGCCTGTTCTTCGTGTTTCCCAAGCTAGGAGTCAGGTCTCCTTGTGTTCCTGTGAGATACTCACCTCTCTCATTTCTAGCTCCTTATTACCCCGATTTGCCAACGCACCAGGGCAAATCAGGAAGAGCCGGGTACAGTCCCAGAACTTTCGCATCTAATGTATGCGGCAATTCTGGGCGGCTGTTGGCTGATATTGTTAGGCTGGGGGGCTCCTCATAACGTGGAGCTCCCCATCCTGAGAATACCAGCCTTCAGCCGTATGGCTTTATCTGGCTGGTTTTAAAATTGGGGGGGACCGCACGCCGTTTTTTTTAATTATTTAATTATTTATTTCACTGCACAGTATAGACACGCCCACCGGCTGCTGTGATTGGGTGCAGTGTGACACCTGTCACTCAGCGTGGGGGCGTGTCTCACTGTAACCAATCATAGGCGCCGGTGGGCGGGGTAAGCAGGGAATAGGAGATTGTTTAATGGGCGGCCGGCTTTTTCAAAACAGTAAAAGCCGCCGGATCAGTGTGAATGCCGTGCAGCGCCGGGGATCGGGGAACGGTGAGTATATGAGAGAGGGGGATAGACTGACATGGACAGAGAGTGAGGGACAGAGATAGTGACGGACTGACAGAGATTAGTGAATGACAGACATTGTGAGGCGCTTCAGAACGCAGCTTTTCAGCTGCGCTCTGAAGCAGACCTTTGTTAAGCTGCGGTGCAGAGCGCACACCTGCGCACATAGCCTCAGACATCACAATCGTATGAGGGATGTCACATGTTACAATTCACTAGTTTCGTACTACCAAATGTCCAATGTATGAGGAATAAACGACGTGTATGCGATCACCGTATTTTCGTTCAATATCGATCGCATGTAGGTTTCACACGCAAATACATCACGAACGATGCCGGATGTGCGTCACTTACAACTTGACCCCGACGACGGATTGAAAGATCTATTGAAGTGTGTAAAGCAGGCTTTAGCAAGTACAGAAACTACCCATGTTTTCCTATGGGACATGGGGAGTGTCTGTGTCCATGCTGCAGTATTTGCGGCTGCGGAATATGCTGCTTATGTCCCGCAGCCACACGTAACTGCATGTCAATTATTCCTGGTGACATATCTGTGGATTTCCCGGCCCTCCACTATGGAGATAGAGGCCGGGACCTCCGCAGGTAAGTTGCAGAAATGTCCGCAGGTTTATCCCAGATATTTTGCTGGAATCCCGTAGCTATGGATAGCTGCGGATTCCCAGGAAGCTGCTGCAGAAAACCTGCGGACATACCTGTGGATATATATATCAACATTGCGTGCAACAGCCACCACAGCCTCCCAGATACTGTTCCGAGAGGTGTACTGTTTTCCCTCCCTGTAGATCTTACATTTTATGAGGGACCACAGGTTCTCTATGGGGTTCAGATCAGATGAACAAGGGGGCCATGTCATTATTTTTTCATCTTTTAGACCTTTACTGGCCAGCCACGCTGTAGAGTAGTTGGATGCATATGATGGAGCATTGTCCTGCATAAAAATCAGGTTTTTCTTGAACGATACCAACTTCTTCCTGTATCACTGCTTGAAGAACTTCTAGAAACTGTTAGTAGGTCTGGGAGTTGAGCTTCACTCCATCCTCAACCTGAAAAGGTCCTACAAGTTCATCTTTGATGATACCAGCCCATAACAGTACCCCACCTCCACCTTGCTGGCGTCTGAAGTTGGAGTGGAGCTCTCTGCCCTTTACTGATTCAGTCTCTGGCCCATCCATCTGGCCCATCAAGAGTCACTCTTATTTCATCAATCCATAAAAACTTTGAAAACTCAATCTTAAAATATTTCTTGGCCCAGTCTTGATGTTTTATATAATGTTTCTTGTTCAAATATGGTCGTTTTTCAGCCTTCCTTACCTTGCCCATGTCCCTGAGTATGGCACAGCTTGTGCTTTTTGATACTCCAGTAATGTTGCAGCTCTGAAATATTGGAAAACTAGTGGCAAATGGCATCTTGGCAGCTTCACGCTTGATTTTCCTCAATTCATGGGCCGTTTTTTTGCGTCTTTTTTGCCCAACACACATTTTGCAACCCTGTTGGCTATTTGCCATGAAATGCTTGATTGTTCTGTGATTACGCTTCAAACGTTTGGCAATTTCAAGACTGCTGCATCCCTCTGCAAGACATCTCACAATTTTTATTTTTCAGAGCCCGTCAAATTTCTCTTCTGACCCATTTTGCCAAAGGAAAGAAAGTTGCCTAATAATTAAGCACACCTCACCTTTATATAGGGTGTTGATGTCATTACACCACACCCCTCCTCATTACAGAGATGCACAACACCTGATTTACTTAATTGGTAGTTGGCTCTCAAGCCTATACAGCTTGGAGTAGGACAACATGTATAAAAAGTATCATGTGATCAAAATACTCATTTGCCTAATAATTCTTCACACAGTGTATTATAGTAGACAGCAGGACAGTGGCATCAATTGCATCCCCCCTACCCATTTCCCCATAGTGTTTTTGCACTGCAGTGAGGTATTGTCAATTCAACACACAGGGTGTGGCTTGACATTTCCATTTAAAAAATCAAGAAGTGAATGAGTGGCAGGATTAGGCCTTGCTCCCACACCTCTGCCAGTACAGACAAGACACAGCTTGTAGACCCATCTTGGAGTCATGATATTTAAAAACATTTCAGGTAGACTGCAAGACAGTGGCATCAATTGCCCCCACATACTTTCCCCATAGTTTATTTGCACAGCAGGGAGGTATCGTCCATGCAAACATACATGATTTGGCCTGGCATTTCAATTTTAAAAATCAAAAGGTGTATAAGTGACAGGATTAGGCCTTTTGCTCCCAAACCTCTGCTAATACAGACAAGACACAGTTTGGAGACCCATCATGGAGTCCTGATATTTGAAAACATTTCAGTCAGACAGCAGGACAATGGCATCAATTGTGCCTCCTCCCCATTTCCCAATAGTGTCTTGTACAGCAGGGAGGTATGCTCCATGCAACACACAGCATGTGGCCTGGCATTTCCATTTTAAAAATAAAGAGGCACATGAATGACAAAGTTAGGCTTCTTGCTCCCCCACCTCTGCCAGTACAGAGAAGACACAGCTTGAAGACCCATCTTGGAGTCTTGATGTTTCAAAACAGTTCAAGAAGACAGAAGGACAGGGACATCAATTGCCCTTCCCATTTCCCTATAGTGATTTTGCACATAAAGGAGGTAGGGTCCATACAACACACAGGATGTGGCCTCGGTATCTCACATTGGACAAAAACATCAGGCATGGTCACTTTCGTACAGCTGATGGGCTCTCACTCAATCTGACTGTAGCTGGTAAACAAGTGAAGGGTCAGCAGTTGGAGAGCTATGTGAGAATAGTTTGGATGGTAAGACAGCAGGAGGAAGAAGCAGGAGACACTGTTGATTTGTCAGTCGGTGGTTGGGTAGGCTCGGTAGTCTGCACTTCAGCGCAGTAAGATTCCCACAGCAATGTATGTTTGTTGCGCATGTGCCGCTTCACGCATATAGTGGTTAAATTATTAAAATGTTTGCCTCTACTGAGTCATTGTTTACAATGTTCACTCAGGAACACTGTAAATGTAGAACCATTACATCTAGGAGAAGTAACATACAACGTGGTTTAATTCAACGCATTTCGAAGTGTAACCCACTTCTTCATCAGGAAATCCACCAGTATGACAGACAACAGTAGTGCAGTCTATAAATAGCTGCTGGTAATTCAAAAAGAGTGCCAAAGGAAACACATGACAGTGAGTCAGAGTTCAAAGGGTTAAAGGAGGCGCTTAAGATGTACATTGTCTGATACAAATAAAAAAACATTTTTCAATACAATTCAATAAACAAAGAAGCAAAAAAGCGTTAAGAAAGCCTGAAAAAAAACTACAAAAAAAAGAGAAAAAAAAAGAAGATAAAATAAAGAAAAAAAAGAGAAACAATGGTTAACTAAAAAATTATGTACCTGGAAACACCAAGGAGCACTCAAACCTACCAATAGGCAGAGAGGCATAATCTGAGATGATTTTTTTATTTGTATCAGACAATGTACAGTACATCCTAAGCACCTCCTTTAACCCTTTGAACTCTGACTCACTGTCATGTGTTTCCTTTGGCACTCTTTTTGAATTACAGCAGCGATTTATAGATTGCACTACTATTGTTTTCTGTCATATTGGTGGATTTCCTGATGAAGAAGTTGGGTTGCACACTTCGAAACACGTTGAATTAAACCACCTCGTATTTTACTTCTCCTTGATGTGTGTCATATCTCCAGCAGTGCAGTAACGATTCCCCATATCCAGTGTTCCTGAGTGATCCTTGGGTTTTTCAGCACGTGGACTCTGCAGCAGCTCGTTACAGGCTTTACTTCTGGTTGTGTGATACACAACCCAATAAGGTGAGAACATTCCCTTATTATTTTTATTCCTTGTTACTGGGTAAGAACCTATTGCCCTCTTTTTCCTCCAGCTTTTTACACACATTATTTACAATGTTGGCAGATAAGGAAATTTGCGTCATCCTTTGCAGTCACAAAAAGGTCCTTACTGCGAACTGCAGACTAGAGTTGAGCGCGGTTCGTGGTTCGTGGTTCTCCAGTTCTAGGCTCGAGTGATTTTGGGGCATGTTCTAGATCGAACTAGAACTCGAGCTTTTTGCAAAAGCTCGATAGTTCTAGAAACGTTCGAGAACGGTTCTAGCAGCCAAAAAACAGCTAAATCATAGCTTGGTTTCTGCTGTAATAGTGTAAGTCACTCTGTGAATCACACTATTATCACATTTCAGTGTATAGTGTGCGTGAACAGCGCCTTCAGATCACTGCTGTTTCTATAATGGCGATCGCCATTTTTTTTTTTTTTTTCTTGTCTTCCTTCCCTAAGCGCGCGCGTCTTGTGGGGCGGGCCAGCATGTCAGCCAATCACAGACACACACACAGCTAAGTGGACTTTGAGCCAGAGAAGCAACGGCATGTGTGATAGGATCTGCATGTCACATGTCCCTGCATTATAAAACCGGACATTTTCTTCATGAACGCCATTATCTGCCTTCTGCGTCTTTGGTGTCAGACATCAGTGTCGCAGCTCCGTCCTCCTGAGTCCTATAGCCGATACAGCTGTATGCGCTGCATACACAGCGTTAGACAGCTTAGGGAGAGCACTTTCTAGCAGTCCTTTTAAGGGCTCAAAGCGGCAGGGTCAGAGAGCCATAGGTGACAGGTCCTGCAAACAGCAACAGCGTCTGTGTAGCCCAGGTCAGGGATTTCCTCCCTGCATTTCACCATTAGGAGGGAATAGAAAGGCAGTCTTCCATTCCTCTACCCAGAGCACCACAATCCTGCCACTGTACCCTCTTGTCCTCTGCACACTCCAACTCATAACTAAGCCATTATACTAGCAAACACTCAGTGTACCTAGTGGCATCCTATCTGTGGCTATTGGACTTTGCTATAGTCCCACTAGTGCAAAGACATTTGCAGAGCACGTCTGCCTGCATTGCACACTCCAACTTTTTTAAACTAAGAAATTTTACTAGCAAACACTCAGTGTACCTAGTGGCATCCTAAACGTGGCTATTGGACTTTGCTATAGTCCCACTAGTGCAAAGACATTTGCAGAGCACGTCTGCCTGCATTGCACACTCCAACTTTTTTAAACTAAGAAATTTTACTAGCAAACACTCAGTGTACCTAGTGGCATCCTAAACGTGGCTATTGGACTTTGCTATAGTCCCACTAGTGCAAAGACATTTGCAGAGCACGTCTGCCTGCATTGCACACTACAACTCATTGTTACTAAGCCATTATACTAGCAAACACTCAGTGTACCTAGTGGCATCCTATACGTGGCTATTGGACTTTGCTATAGTCCCACTAGTGCAAAGACATTTGCAGAGCACATCTGCCTGCATTGCACACTCCAACTTTTTTAAACTAAGCAATTTTACTAGCAAACACTCAGTGTACCTAGTGGCATCCTATACGTGGCTATTGGACTTTGCTATAGTCCCACTAGTGCAAAGACATTTGCAGAGCACGTCTGCCTGCATTGCACACTACAACTCATTGTTACTAAGCCATTATACTAGCAAACACTCAGTGTACCTAGTGGCATCCTAAACGTGGCTATTGGACTTTGCTATAGTCCCACTAGTGCAAAGACATTTGCAGAGCACGTCTGCCTGCATTGCACACTACAACTCATTGTTACTAAGCCATTATACTAGCAAACACTCAGTGTACCTAGTGGCATCCTATACGTGGCTATTGTACTTTTGTCAATTCACAGTATTGGAACGTTATTTGCAGCACGTCTGCCTGCATTGCACACTCTAACTTTTTTAAACTCAGCCATTATACTAGCAAACACTCACTGTACCAAGTTGTATCCTAAACGTGGCTATTGTACTTTTGTCAATTCACAGTATTGGAACGTTATTTGCAGCACGTCTGCCTGCATTGCACACTCTAACTTTTTTAAACTCAGCCATTATACTAGCAAACACTCACTGTACCTAGTTGTATCCTAAACGTGGCTATTGTACTTTTGTCAATTCACAGTATTGGAACGTTATTTGCAGCACGTCTGCCTGCATTGCACACTCTAACTTTTTTAAACTCAGCCATTATACTAGCAAACACTCACTGTACCTAGTTGTATCCTAAACGTGGCTATTGTACTTTTGTCTATTCACAGTATTGGAACGATATTTGCAGCACGTCTGCCTGCATTGCACACTCTAACTTTTTTAAACTCAGCCATTATACTAGCAAACACACAGTGTACCTAGTTGTATCCTAAACGTGGCTTTTGTACTTTTGTCTATTCACAGTATTGGAACGTTATTTGCAGCACGTCTGCCTGCATTGCACACTCTAACTTTTTTAAACTCAGCCATTATACTAGCAAACACTCACTGTACCTAGTTGTATCCTAAACGTGGCTATTGTACTTTTGTCTATTCACACTACTGCAAATCTATGTGCAGCACCTCTGCATGACAACCTCGTGCTCTGTTTTTAATAAGCTATAATGATAGCACAAAATACTGCCATTTTGTGGCATCATAGAACTGGCTGTTGTATTCCATTAGTGCCCCACTGGTGACAAGCTATTTCTAGCACCTCTACATCACACCCTCATGCACATTTTGCTACGCTAATGTTATAGCAAACTCATGGAATTCATTGCTGCATTTCATAATTCGGAGGGATAGAAAGTCAGGCTTCCTTTAGCTTTTCCTTCTGTTCATAGACAGCATCTCCAAGACAAATTTCCCCTCCACGTCTAAGTGTGGAGAGGCAGCTAGTGCGCATGCGTGTGCCGATGTACCCCAGCTGCAGCATAATTACAGTGTTTCGCCTAGTGAGTATGCTCAGCCTGACTGTGCCATTCCTGACGCTAAGTTTTCATTTCGGGATACAGCGCATGCTCCCACACTAAGTGTGAAAAGCCTCTTTGCACAGGTGCTTGCATTCCGTGCCGGGTATAAGTCCTGTTTTGTGCCTAGACACCATGCTAAAGCTGATAGTCTTTTTTCAGAGACTGTATTTCATGCTACTGAGCATGCTCAGGCACTTCCTGCATCAGAGACTAGGTCCGGTAATGAACTCTTTGGCCCTGGCCCTGATGTGGGGGTCCCATATAGACCACAGGGCATCAGGTGTCCTCCCAAATGGCTTGCAGAGGCCCACACCTATGACTTGTCATCGCATTATTGATGGTCAGACGATGACTGGTGAGGTGTTTGGGTCATGGCAGCCATGAGGTCATCATTGAAGTTGCGTTTCCAAATAGGACGCTAGTTATGCCACTCATGACGTGTCACTCTACTTTTGTCTATAGGAGGTGCATTGTGGTTCACCATGGTTTGGGGCGGACCCAGGTTATCAAAGGGGCTGGAGCCAACAAGGAGGTGCACAGTCTTCTATTATGCTCCGAAAGAGCACACCTCCATGTGTTGAACCCATTGCGGCTTTAGGCCAGAGGTAGGCAGGGATAGGGTGGTGGATGCAGGCCACCACCACAGTTGGTAACGCAGAACGGTTAAGACCAGCTCCTGTCCTAACAGTCCTGCTTGTGCAGCCCAGTGGCATTAACAGGCCTGCTGCTGCTGATGCGCCTGCTGTCCACAGGTGTGGCCCCTACGCACACGGTCAGCGTACTCAATGGCCCCTGTGTTGTTAACAGGGAGTTCCTGGGCTGGGTGGGCATGTGGACCCTGTGACGCTAACAGGGCTCACAGTCTCCAGATCCGAATGGCGTCTAACTCGGTTCAGGCTACTATTAGTTTCATAGCCACACAGATCTGTATCCTCCACCAAACCTTCCAGTTGCCAACCTCTCCTTTTCCAACTGGGAGCACGGTGGACACTGACTGCTGATGGGGATATATACCTTTCTCTTTCTTTTCTTATTAATTTTCGTTATATAGCGGTCACAGATTATATACCACTTTATCCAAATCTGCCAGTCCCACTGTAACAGATGTTGTTTCTTCAGCAAATGTTACAGTTGCTTAACCACTAAATCCACGGACCAAAATTTTTTTCCCCTTTCCAACACACCTGTTCCCCTTTCCAACAGCATCTGTCCTTTTCCAACTCATTTTGGGATATGACCAAAAGTGCAACTGTGCAGGGACACCGTACTCAACGCCATCTCAGCACAGCAGCCATCCCTCGGTCCCTCCGATGTGGACAAGTAAAAGACCATTTCCTCCTATCCATGACAAAGCGTAAAGATTCACTCTGTGCAGCACTGGTGTTTAGTGGAAAAGTAGATCTAAGATTGCGTACCACATTCTGCAGATACTCCTGTATACGTGCGTCTATTTCTATGGCAGGAATTAGTTCGGCAAATTTTGTCTTGTACCGGGGATCTAACAGTGTGGCAACCCAGTATTCTGGATTACTTTGAATTCGTACAATCCGAGGGTCATGTTGTAGGTAGTGCAGCAAGAATCCGCTCATGTGTCTTGTGCATCCAGGAGGACCAAGTCCTTGGTGTGTTGGTGGCAGAGAGGTGAGAATCGTGCATACTTCCTCTGTCCTCTACCCACAACCTCGCACAACCGAAATGTGAGCAAGCTCTCACTCATCTGCTGAGTCTTCCATGCCGATCGCCAGTTCGTCCTCCATTTCTTCATGGGCTCCTGCACTTTCATCAACACTTTTTGCTGATACTATGCGCCCTTGTTAATCCCTCTCCCTCACCATGACTGCCGCATAGGTGCCGCTGACCATCTGGACCTCGTAGATCTTGTTATCCCTTCCGCATATGACTCCTCCTGTACTTCCTCCCCTTCCTCTTGTCCCAACACCTGACTCTGAATAATAATTACAGTGTGCTCCATCATGTAGATGACCAGAATTGTCACCCTGAGAATGACATTGCCAGTGCTAAACATCTTCGTCGACATTTCAAAACTGTGTAGCAGGGTGCATAGGTCCTTGATCTGACACCACTCCAGCAGCGTGATCTGCACCACCTCTGGATCAAGTTATCCCAGGCTATATGTCTTACCGTATTTCAGCAGGGTTCGGCGGTGCTGCCACAGACGCTGCAACATGTGCAGATTCCAATTCCTGCGTGTCGGAACATCGTATTTCCGGCGTTTAACTGCCAGACCCTAAGACTTCCGGAGTGATGAAAGTTGTTGAGCTGCTGTGTGCGCACGATGGAAGTGAGCACATAGTGAGCGTGCCCGCTGCACAAGTCCATGTAGGCCGTGATGGTGTTTTAAAAATTGCTGGAGAATTCGGTTCAACACGTGAGCCATACAAGGCACGTGTGTCACATTGCCCTGACGATGGCCCACAGCCAGGTTTGCATCATTGCCGCACACGGCTGTAAAGTCACCAACGTAGTCCGCTCCGTCAATTTGTACTCCGGTTGCCAGGTGACAACGTGTTCCTTTCATGAATAGTGCTGATGATGGGAGAGTAGTCGATGCCAGCGGCGCAGGTGGACGCAGGTTATGCTCACCCACTAGGCTGCATTACCTTGACAGATGCAGAATCTCTGGCTGAATGTAGCTGGTGGGTATCTCACAGATGAAATACCATCATTCAGCTACAACCAATGGGAAGACACCACACCCTTTTTTATGCCCATCCTGTCTGCAGACCACTGCCAGACATAGCTATGAACCTCTGGTTAATTTTACCCCCAGTTCAGTTTTATGATTTTGTGTGCTTGTTACCTGACTACTTTTCCTGCTTGCTGTTTATGTACCTTGTTGGCCGATACGCATTTCACCTCTGCTTGTTTTCTGATTAAGTCCTGGCCGTCCCATTCTGTTCCTGTTCCTCAATTAATGTTTTGACCCTGCCTGACTACTATTCTCTGGAATAGCGGTGTGACTCACATTTCCCATACATTTCAAAGTAAAACTTTGACTGCCTGATGGCATTGAGCTCTGCTGCCAGCATAGTAAGGAGGTGTGTGGTAGTCCTTGTGCGCAGTTGCAAGGAAGGGTGGCCTGACCACACAGGGTTTGCGCCAAGGTAGAGGACCCACACGAGGTTGAAGAGGCAGAAGCAGTGTATTAACTTCTACATACAGAACAAGGATTGAAACAACTCGTGGTGGACGGCAAGACTTGTACAGCAGACCCTTCTCCATCTCTCACCATAGTTTGCCAGTGCCCAGTCAGTGACATGTAATGACCCTGTCTATGCTTACTGGTCCAAGTATCTGTGTTGAAATGCACCCTGTCGCACACAGATTTTCTCAAGGAAGTGGTGATGATGTTGTGTGCGACATGCTGGTGTAGCGCGGGCATGCTTTTCTTGGAGAAGCAGTGGTGATTGGGCATCTGGTACTGGGGCACAGCGACAGACATAAGGTCTGTAAAATCCTGTGTGTCCACTACGCGTAAAGGCAGCATTTCGGTAGCCAACAGCTTACAGAGGGATAGAGTCAACCACTTAGCTTTGTCATGGGTCGCAGTAAGTGGCCTTTTATTTGACCACATCTGAGGGACAGAGATCTGGCTGCTGTCTGTAGACGGTGTTGAGTAGGGTGTCCCTGGAAAAATGCAGGTTTGTGAGAAAAGTGCAGGCGGAGACATGATGTTGCCTTCATCTTGCCTTCAGATCTGTTCATCTTGTATCATTTTTAAAAAACACAGCAAGCAAGGGTTACTCCAAGCGGAGTCTACCTTTTTTCCCAAAATTGGGCACACAGACACCCCATCAGTGGCAGCACTTGTGCCCTAGTTGCAAACAGGATGTTTTGATTTGCATCAAGCACATTCCAAATCCACAAGCATTTACTCTCCCCAGGATGACACAGGGGTAGTAAATTCCTTCAGGATCCATGACTTGTTCATTTTGATGAACGTCAGTCTGTCCACATTGTCACTGGACAGACGCGTGCGCTTATCTGTCAGCACACACCCAGCAGCACTGAAGACACGTTCAGAGACAACGCTGGCAGCTGGACACGACAAAATCTCCAAGGCGTAACTGGAGAGCTCTGTCAATTTTTCTAGATTTGAAGCCCAAAAGGAGCAAGGCTCTATTTGCAAAGTCATTGCATCGATGTTCATTTGGAGATACTCCTGTATCATCCTCTCCATCCGTTGACTATGTGTCAGACTTGTTGTCTCTGGTGGCCTTGCAAAGGAGGGTCTAAAAAAATTATGAAAAGATTCCATAAAATTGCTGTTACCAGCACCAGATACGGTCCTACTGGTACGGGTAGACTGTTGAAGATGACGAGGCCGTCCCATGTTTGTCAAGTTACAACTGGGAGAATCACTCCCTTCACCTGCACGGTTGTTTGGTGGAAAAGCCGAGCTAAGATCGAGTAACAGCTTATGCTGATACTCCTGCATACGTGCGTCCCTTTCTATGGGTGGAATTATGTCACAAAATTTGGACTTGTCCCGGGGATCTAATAGTGTGGCAAGCCAGTAGTCATCATCACTTCTAATTTTGACAATACGAGGGTCATGTTGGAGGTAGTGCAACAAGAAGGCACTCATGTGTCTTGCGCAGCCATGCGGACCAAGTCCACGCTGTGTTTGTGGCATAGAGGTGCTAACCGTTCTTTCTTCCTCTGTCATCTCCCCCCAACCTCTTTCAACTGAAATTTGACCACGGTCCCCCTCATCTGCTGAGTCTTCCATGTCCATGGACAGTTCGTCCTCCATATCTTCATGTCCTCCTGCACCTTCCTCAACATGTCGCCTGCTACCATGCGCCCTTGTTGATCCCTGTCCCCCATGGTCCCATGCCTGCCGCGTTGGTGATGATGAACGTCTGGACCTTGGTGATGTTGTTGTGTCTTGCGCATATGAATCCTCCTGTAGTTCCTCCCCTTCCTGTTGTCCCACCCCCTGACTACGAATAGTGTTTAGCGTGTGCTCCAGCATGTAAATGACTGTAATCGTCATGCTGATAATGGCATTGTCAGCGCTAAACATATTCGTCGCCATGTCGAAACTGTGCAGAAGGGTGCATAGGTCCTTGATCTGAGATCACTCCATCAGGGTGATCTGCCCCACTTCTGCATCTCGTTGGCCCAGGCTATACATCATGACGTATTGCACCAGGGCTCGCCGGTACTGCCACAGTCGCTGTAACATGTGGAGAGTTGAATTCCAGCGTGTCGCCACATCGCATTTCAGGCGATGAACCGGCAGGCCGAAAGACTTCTGGAGCGATGCAAGTCGCTCTGCTGCGGCGCTTGAACGGCGGAAGTGAGCTGACAGTTTTCGTGCCCTGTTCAGAAGGCCATCTAGGCCGGGATAGTGTGTTAAAAATTGCTGGACGACAAGGTTCAACACGTGAGCCATACAAGGTACGTGTGTCACCTTGCCCAGGCGAAGGGCCGCACCCAGGTTTGCAGCATTGTCGCACACGGCCTTACCAGGCTGCAGGTTGAGTGGAGACAACCATTTATTAAACTCGGACCGCAGAGCTGACCACAACTCCTCAGCTGTGTGACTCTTCTTACCAAGACATGTCAAGCTAAAGACCGCCTGATGCCGTTGCGCTCTGCTGCCAGCATAGTAATGAGGGGTGCGTGATTCCTTCTGCGCAGTGAGAACGCTGGTGGCCTGACCAGGCAGGCTTGGGGCGGAGGTGGAGGACACAGATGAGGTGGAGGATGCAGAAGCTGTGGCGGAACTTGGACAGACATAGAATTGACACACAAGTCGTGGGGACGGCAAGACTTGTGCAGCAGACCCTTCACCATCTATCACCATAGTTACCCAGTGCCCAGTCAGCGACATGTAACGTCCCTGTCCATGCTTACTGGTCCAAGTATCGGTGGTGAAATGCACCCGTTCACACACAGAGTTTCTCAAGGAAGCGGTGATGTTGTGTGCGACATGCTGGTGTAGCGCGGGCACACCTTTCTTAGAGAAGTAGTGGCGACTAGGCATCTGGTACTGGGGCACAGCGACAGATATAAGGTCTCTAAAATCCTGTGTGTCCACTAGGCGGAAAGGCAGCATTTCTGTAGCCAACAGCTTACAGAGGGATAGAGTCAACCTCTTCGCTTTGTCATGGGTCGCAGGAAGTGGCCTTTTATTTGACCACATCTGAGGGACAGAGATCTGGCTGCTGTGTGTAGACGGTGTTGAGTAGGGTGTCCCTGGAAAAATGCAGCTTTGTGAGGAAAGTGCAGGCGGAGACATGATGTTGCCTTCATCCAAAGTTGGTGCTATCGATGTCTGAGAGAGCTGTACACACTCACTTGTTTCCCCTTCCAAACCAACTGACGACCTACCAAGCAAACTGTCTGTTGCGGTTACAGTGGTGGAAGTTGTGGGTGGAAAAACAGGTGTGACAGCTGTCCCCACAGTCCTAGAAGATGACGAGCGCGCGGATGCCCTGGAAGGGGCAGGCGGTGGATGGTTGGCTCCACTAGGCCGCATTGCAGCACGGTGAGCTTCCCACCAGGCCATATGATATTTATTCATGTGACGATTCATGGAAGAAGTTGTCAAACTGCTGAGGTTTTGACCTCTACTAAGATAACCATGCCAAATATTACAGATCACATAATTTGGCCGATCTTTTTTTATGTCAAAAAAGGACCAGGCTAGGCAAGGCTTAGAGGCCATGCGACCTGTTGATCCACCCCGAATAATGCTCAGAGGCAGAGTGGTGGCTGAGGATGCAGTTGTAGACGTGCTACCAGTGCTCCGACTGTGTCCAGGAAGGCGCCAGGTTACTTCGACGTCGGTTGCATCCTCCTCCACCGCCTCTATTGACCTCCTCGAGTGTCTGACTGTGGGTTGACAGTAGGTGGGATCTAGAACTTCATCATCAATTGTTGTGTTTGCACTCCCCTCCCCCTCAGACCGAGTTTCTTCTTGCCCTGACCGAATATTTAAGTTGTCATCCCAATCGGGTATCTGCGTCTCATCTTCATCAGTATGTTCCTCATTGCCTATAACCACAGTTGTTGGAAAGGCAGCATTTTGGTAGCCAACAGTTTGCATATGATGAAAGTCAACCTCCAAGCCATGTCATGCCCTTCTAAAAGCATGTAAAACACAGCGAGGGGACTCCAACCACAGTCTCCCTCATTGCCACTAACTGGGCCACACACACCCCACTTGACTGGCATCGGTTGAGCCCCCTTTTGAAAAAGAAAAAGATGCTTTGCATGAAGCACTCTCAAAAATACGCGTGCCTTTCCCATCCCCTGGCTGACCCAGGGGAAGAAAAGTCCTCTGAGAGCCATGACTTGTTCATCTTGGTTCTTTTAGAAACACAGCGAGGGGACTCCAACCACAGTCTCCCTCGTTGCCACTAACTGGGCCACACACACCCCACTTGACTGGCATCGGTTGAGCCCCCTTTTGAAAAAGAAAAAGATGCTTTGCATGAAGCACTCTCAAAAATACGCGTGCCTTTCCCGTCCCCTGGCTGACCCAGGGGAAGAAAAGTCCTCTGAGAGCCATGACTTGTTCATCTTGGTTCTTTTAGAAACACAGCGAGGGGACTCCAACCACAGTCTCCCTCGTTGCCACTAACTGGGCCACACACACCCCACTTGACTGGCATCGGTTGAGCCCCCTTTTGAAAAAGAAAAAGATGCTTTGCATGAAGCACTCTCAAAAATACGTGTGCCTTTCCCGTCCCCTGGCCGACCCAGGGGAAGAAAAGTCCTCTGAGAGCCATGACTTGTTCATCTTGGTTCTTTTAGAAACACAGCGAGGGGACTCCAACCACAGTCTCCCTCGTTGCCACTAACTGGGCCACACACACCCCACTTGACTGGCATCGGTTGAGCCCCCTTTTGAAAAAGAAAAAGATGCTTTGCATGAAGCACTCTCAAAAATACGCGTGCCTTTCCCGTCCCCTGGCTGACCCAGGGGAAGAAAAGTCCTCTGAGAGCCATGACTTGTTCATCTTGGTTCTTTTAGAAACACAGCGAGGGGACTCCAACCACAGTCTCCCTCGTTGCCACTAACTGGGCCACACACACCCCACTTGACTGGCATCGGTTGAGCCCCCTTTTGAAAAAGAAAAAGATGCTTTGCATGAAGCACTCTCAAAAATACGCGTGCCTTTCCCGTCCCCTGGCTGACCCAGGGGAAGAAAAGTCCTCTGAGAGCCATGACTTGTTCATCTTGGTTCTTTTAGAAACACAGCGAGGGGACTCCAACCACAGTCTCCCTCGTTGCCACTAACTGGGCCACACACACCCCACTTGACTGGCATCGGTTGAGCCCCCTTTTGAAAAAGAAAAAGATGCTTTGCATGAAGCACTCTCAAAAATACGCGTGCCTTTCCCGTCCCCTGGCTGACCCAGGGGAAGAAAAGTCCTCTGAGAGCCATGACTTGTTCATCTTGGTTCTTTTAGAAACACAGCGAGGGGACTCCAACCACAGTCTCCCTCGTTGCCACTAACTGGGCCACACACACCCCACTTGACTGGCATCGGTTGAGCCCCCTTTTGAAAAAGAAAAAGATGCTTTGCATGAAGCACTCTCAAAAATACGTGTGCCTTTCCCGTCCCCTGGCTGACCCAGGGGAAGAAAAGTCCTCTGAGAGCCATGACTTGTTCATCTTGGTTCTTTTAGAAACACAGCGAGGGGACTCCAACCACAGTCTCCCTCGTTGCCACTAACTGGGCCACACACACCCCACTTGACTGGCATCGGTTGAGCCCCCTTTTGAAAAAGAAAAAGATGCTTTGCATGAAGCACTCTCAAAAATACGCGTGCCTTTCCCGTCCCCTGGCTGACCCAGGGGAAGAAAAGTCCTCTGAGAGCCATGACTTGTTCATCTTGGTTCTTTTAGAAACACAGCGAGGGGACTCCAACCACAGTCTCCCTCGTTGCCACTAACTTGGCCACACACACCCCACTTGACTGGCATCGGTTGAGCCCCCTTTTGAAAAAGAAAAAGATGCTTTGCATGAAGCACTCTCAAAAATACGCGTGCCTTTCCCGTCCCCTGGCTGACCCAGGGGAAGAAAAGTCCTCTGAGAGCCATGTCCACATTGTCAGTGGACAGACACGTGTGCTTATCTGCCAGCAGACCCACAGCAGCATTGAAGACAGGTTCCGAGAGAACGCTGGCTGCAGGACACGACAAGATCCCCAAGACGTACGTGGCGAGCTCAGGCAATTTATCAACATTGGAAGCCTAAAATGAGCAGGGCTCAAGTTGCACAATAATGGAATCGATGTTTCCTTGCATATACTCATATATCTGTGTGTCCTACTCTTTTTCCTTGTCCAGCTCTTTTGTTTTCGCATGAGTATATGTCCTTGTCACTTTCCCATGTGTTGTGAGTTGTTTGTGACCTTTTGGACACCTTTGAGGGTGTTTTCTAGGTGTTTTTCTGTGTTTGTGATTGCCTGCCATTGTTTCCTATGCAGTTCGAGTTCGGTTCGTCGAACGTTCGACGAACCGAACTCGAACGGGAGGTCCGTTCGGCGAACCAACCTCGAGCCGAACCGCGACCGGTTCGCTCATCTCTACTGCAGACCCGCGACTGTTGCTGGCCACAGCCAGATTTGTGGCTGAGGATGCAGTGCTTCTCATGGTTGCATCACTAGGTGTTTGTGCGAAAATCGCCAATATAACCTCCTTGTCTTCCTCCTCCTTCTCATTTGCTGAACTACTCAGCTGCATGCCTCTGGGTTCCCACCAATTTTCATCTATAGTGTCAGTGTCAGGCTCTATGTTGTCCTACTCCTCCTCTTCCTGTCTTGACATCCCTGAACAGTACTCATGTGCCTTGGTATCTGAATCTGATCATCATCACCTCCACCACTGGGGGATAACGTCAGTTGACGAGGTTCGGGATCCTGCTCGGACCCTACTTCGTCCGGGCCAGGATCCAACTCACAAAGGTTTTGGGCATCGTTGCAGATGCTTTCCTCCTCATGAGTCTGGAAATCTTTGGAGCAGACCTCTGATGCCCATGGGATAGAATGTGTGAACAGCTCTGCAGACTCGCCCATGTGAGGTTGTCCAAAGTCAGTTTGGCGATTGGAGATTTGTGACGCTAGGGGATTTAAGTGTAATTGGATTGACACTTCTGAGAAGTAAAGTATGTGTGATATTAGGTGCAGGAGGAGGAGAAGAGCCCACTTGATGCAGTGCTTGCCGTCCACTCTAGCACATGCTGTTTATCACTCTCATTTTGAAGTTGTAGTGATGTGCGGCTGCCAAAGAAGTCTAGTGAAGTAAGCTGTGCTGTAACAGAAGTTGTTCTTATTTCTCTTAGGATAGGATGAGCTGGTATTTTCTCAGTAAAGCTTTGACTAACATTAGAGTGTCCCACACGTACACCTCGAACACTCCTCCTATGCTCCCTTCCCACACACAATGCCCCCTGACAAAGGCACGCTGACATGCATGTCGGGACTTGGTGCTGGCATAACAGCTTGTGATTATGAACTCAGGTAATTGCTGGATTTCTGATATTGTTGATATTACTGCATAATATAGTTATGTGATTGCCTCAGTACTGCCACCAATGTTCTTATAGAATTTCTCCTTTCCCCTTTATTGGGAGCCTCTTCCCAGCCCAGTATGATGATGTCCTTCATTTGATTGCATTGTGCACATTAACCCTACTTTGCACTTTATTGTACATTGTTGCATGAGATTAGCATTCAATTATTTATTAGTTATTATCCATTATTTATTTATTTTTTTATTATAGTATTTAATAATCTGCCGTCTCTTGTGCTTAGTTTGGATTATGCTGTGTATTATTCAATTTCCTATTTATTGCACTATGCACTTTTGTGCACATATTTGCACATAATCAGTATTGCATATTACATTATCTATTTGCTGGCTGGTTTGTAATTATTTTTTATATATGTGTATATATTATTTTTCTGAAATGCCGGACCATAATTCATTTATTTTTCCATTATTATTTTCTTGCTGTAATTTTTTTTTCTTATATAATCGTTAATAAAAATTATTGCTTTAATTTTGTGGCCATTTTTTGTGAATCGATTTTGTTGACTATATACTTGCCGCTTCCGTACTTTTCTGTGTAGTGATTCTCTGCATTGGCATATTCGGTTTAAAACAACCTAGTCATGATTTATCACTCATGGTTAATGTACCCTTCCCCTTTGAAACAGATGTTTAGCAACACTATGCCCTCATCTGTCAAACACCTGACACAAACGATACCTTCTTTATTTCTTGCCTGAGATGGCAATATTGTGAAGGCACTAAAATGTACCAATACCTAAAAATATGGCTCACTAGTTAATTTAAAGCAGGCACTGAAAAGTGCTAAGAACTATTTAGCTAGTTCACTAGCAAAATTAGAGCAGGCACTAATAAGTGTCTATATCTAGAAATGTGGTTCACTGGCTAATTTATAGCAGGCACTACTAGGTAGCAATACCTAGAAATGTGGTTCACTGCGCAATTTGTAGCAGGCTCTGAAAAGTGCCAAGACCTATTTAGTTAGTCCACTAGCAAATGTAGAAAAGGCAGTACTATGTAACAATACCTAGAAATGTGGTTCACTGGGTAATTTGGAGCAGACACTGAAAATTACCAAGACCTATTAAGGTAGTTCACTAGCAAATCTAGAGCAGACTCTAAGGGGTACTTTGCACGCTGCGACATCGCAGGCCGATGCTGCGATGCCGAGCGCGATAGTACCCGCCCCCGTCGCAGCAGCGATTTCCTTGTGATAGCTGCCGTAGCAAACATTATCGCTACGGCAGCTTCACATGGACTCACCTGTCCTGCGACCGTCGCTCTGGCCGGCGACCCGCCTCCTTGTTAAGGGGGGCGGGTCATGCGGCGTCATAGCGATGTCACACGCCAGGCGGCCAATCGGAGCGGAGGGGCGCCCATCTCCTTCCTTACGCATATCCTACGGAAGCCGGTAGGAGATGTTCTTCGCTCCTGCGGCTTCACACACAGCGATGTGTGCTGCCACAGGAGCGAGGAACGACATCGGACTGTCGCGTCAGCGTAATCATGGATTACGCCGACGCTGCACCGATGATACGATTACGACACTTTTGCGCTCATTAATCGTATCATCGAGCCTTTACACACTACGATGTCGCATGCGATGCCGGAAGTGCGTCATTTTCAATTTGACCCCACCGACATCGCACCTGCGATGTCGTAGTGTGCAAAGCCCGCCTAAGGGTGGAAACACATCTATGCGAGTAAAATCGGTCCGACTGGGCTGAAAAAAACTCGGCTGATTTTAGTGCACATTAGGTCCGAGTGCAACGCAAGTGCGATGCTTTTTCTGAATAAATTAATGATTTTACTAGCGTGTGTAATGCGTGTGTAATGCGTGTGTAATGCGTATTTTTTACTATGTCATCTGCCATTCAGCGCTGCTACATGGCCGCTGACAGCAGACACAGACAGCCATGCAGCAGAGCTTAATGGCAGATGACAGCAGACACAGACAGAGCCACACTGTCAGAATGAACTCGGGTGAACTTCACCCGACTTCATTGTCATGCTGCGGCTCTGTCTGTGCCGCGTCCTGATTAGCGGTCACCCGTGAAGGACTCACCGGTGACCGCTAATCTCCTGAGTGACTGAAGTTAGCAGCCCTCTCTCATACTCACCGATCCCCGATCTCCGGCGCGGCGCTGCACGGCGTTCACACTGCTGCGGCGGCTTTTACTATTTTGAAAAAGCCGGCCGCTCATTAAACAATCCCGTATTCCCTGCTTTCCCCGCCCACAGGCACCTATGGTTGGTTGCAGTGAGACACGCCCCCACGCTGAGTGACAGCTGTCTCACTGCACCCAATCACAGCAGTCGGTGGGCGGGTCTATACTGTGCAGTGAAATAAATAAATAATTAAAAAAAATGGCGTGCGGTCCCCCCCAATTTTAATACCAGATAGATAAAGCCATACGGCTGAAGGCTGGTATTCTCAGGATGGGGAGCTCCACGTTATGGGGAGCCCCCCAGCCTAACAATATCAGTCAGCAGCCGCCCAGAATTGCCGCATACATTAGATGCAAAAGTTCTGGGACTGTACCCGGCTCTTCCCGATTTACCCTGGTGCGTTGGCAAATCGGGGTAATAAGGAGTTAATGGCAGCCCATAGCTGCCACTAAATCCTAGATTAATCATGTCAGGCGTCTATGAGACACCTTCCATGATTAATCTGTAAATTACAGTAAATAAACACACACACACATGAAAAAATCATTTATTAGAAATAAAAAACACAAACAAATTCCCTCATTACCAATTTAATAAGCCCCAAAAAGCCCTCCATGTCCGGCGTAATCCACGGACCTCCAGCGTCGCTTCCAGCATGAAGGTGACAGGAGCCAATGACACAAACTGTGTATGAACCTTGCGGCTGTTTGCTGCACCTTGATTGGCTATAGGAACATCCACAAATAAAGTCAACAAAAAAAAGTGCCAATCTTCTAGTTTTTTCTGAGTCCCCACCCCTCCACTTATTAAACACATCCCCCCGTTCATCCTACAGCACCACAACCCTATCCAAAAGTATAGCATGCTATTAGAAAACCATTTTTGGAAAACACGATCAGTTATCGAACAAAACTGAACATTGTCGACTTTTGGTGACTGCTCATTTTTTATCGAGCCCCGGTTGGACAGGCTTGTACCGAATTTGACATTGGCGAACCTTTATCGAACAAATTCACTCATCCATTTTCAGGAGTATGAAGGGGTTCTATGACTTTCACAGATAAGCTGTGAATAATCAGGCATAGATCACAGTTAGGGGTGCTTCACACACAGCGAGCTCGCTGCCGAGATCGCTGCTGAGTCACGCTTTTTGTGACGCAGCAGTGACCTCATTAGCGATCTCGCTGTGTGTGACAATGAGCAGCGATCTGGCCCCTGCTGCGAGATCGCTGCTCATTACACACAGCCCTGGTTCGTTTTCTTCAAAGGCGCTCTCCCGCTGTGACACACAGATCGCTGTGTGTGACAGCGAGAGAGCGACAAATGAAGCGAGCAGAGAGCAGGAGCCGGCGTCTGACACCTGAGGTAAGCTTGTAACCAAGATAAACATCGGGTAACCAAGGTGGTTACCCGATATTTACCTTAGTTACCAGCCTCTGCAGCTCTCACGCTGCCTGTGCTGCCGGCTCCGGCTCTCTGCACATGTAGCTGCATTACACATCGGGTTAATTAACCCGATGTGTACAGCAGCTAGGAGAGCAAGGAGCCAGCGCTAAGCAGTGTGTGCGGCTCCCTGCTCTCTGCACATGTAGCTGCATTACACATCGGGAAATTAACCCGATGTGTACAGCAGCTAGGAGAGCAAGGAGCCAGCGCTCAGTGTGCGCGGCTCCTGCTCCCTGCACACACAGCTAAGCGGTGTGCGCTGGTAACTAATGTAAACATCGGGTAACCATACCCGATGTTTACCTTAGTTACCAGTCTCCGCAGCTTCCAGACGGCGGCTCCGTGCAAGCGCAGCGTCGCTTGCACGTCGCTGCTGGCTGGAGGCTGTTCACTGGTCGCTGGTGAGATCTGCCTGTTTGACAGCTCACCAGCGACCATGTAGCGATGCAGCAGCGATCCTGACCAGGTCAGATCGCTGGTCGGATCGCTGCTGCATCGCTAAGTGTGAAGGTACCCTTACCCAGGCAGAGCACCTAATGGAATGGCACTGTAATCCCCACATAGGGTATCTGACATTAGAAGCAAGACAAGTTCCACTTCTGGATCTATGACTCCACAGAGAAGCTGCTATCAGAGGGATGGCTTGCATTAGAAGCCAGGTACAGAATACTTCTCCTCTACCAGCAGCTGTTTTTAGGACAGAAGTCTTGTTAAGTTTGTGAAGACAGCTGCACTAATAAGAGAAATTTGCTGAACCCTTTAAGTATTCATCTTCATTTATATAACATGGAGAGTTACAATGTTTGCTGTCATGTATATTTACAGTATTTATTTAAGTTCATATATTGAAGCAAGTGATGCTGGGAGATGTAGATCAATGGCAATATCAGTGATGGATAATGTATTGGTTTTATGTAAATCAATTCACTTGGCAGTCTAGTACATAACTTAATACAGACAAGGGAATAACAAAACAATAGATTTTTTTGGAACAAGACACATTTCCTGTATATAATCAAACTTCTGGGAGTAAACTTCCTTATGTTTCTTTAACTATTCTGCATACAGAATGCCATAGCTGTTAAATATATCTTAACAATCCTTATAATTACCATAAAGACAACTCAACATTCAAGAGAAATAGAGAATTTGAATGCAGACAAGAAAATGTACCTTTCAGGCAGATATCGTATTTCAACCACTGCTGAAGCATGTGCCATGCAAGCAAGAAGATGTCAGAGGGGTTATTTGAAAATCATTTTAAAGTGAACCTGTCAGGTGCAATGTGCAGCCAGAACCACGAGCAGTTCTGGGTGCATATTGCTTATCCCTGCCTAACTGTCCCTGTATAAACTAGCATAGATACAGAGATCTTTAGAAAAAGTATTTCTAAAGATCATTTATGGTATGATAATGAGGCAAAAAACTAGTTACAAGGGCATAAGTTCCTGCGCTCATCCCCCCTGTAGCATGTTAGCACGCCTATTCAATGCCCAGCGTCATCATTGGCAGTGATGCGCGTACATGTGTCCCTTGCACCATCTCAGAACGTCTGGTTTAGGGTCAGTGAGCATAATCACATGCACACATGTGCAGGACCTCAATGTCGGCTTGTGTGTATGACGTAGAACGAGTCATCCCCACTAGCTTTAGAAGGAAGACAAAGATGGCCGAAAAAGGAGGTGCGAACCTGGAGAACGGAAATGACCATCCGACCAGTCTGCTCTGCACAGAACGTTAGCTGACTATTATAAACATTCGGTGACAGGTTTCCTTTAAAGGACGATCGCTTATCTGTGCAGAACCCACAATTCCTATGGGGATCTGCATTATCCCATATAAACCCCAGATGTATATAGAGGCATAGGCTGAATCCAGTGATATTACTGCAGGCACACTTTGTGGGTCACACAAAAGGCAGTGTGAACTGCTGGAACTTCAGTAATGTCATTGCACTGATGTCACTGCAATCTCACTGCTAGCAGAGAGGCGGCTGAGAGTCGGCTCTCTGCGCATGCATCTGCCAATTTTCAGAAAATAAGAAGGAGGGGCCGTGGGTGACTCGGTGATGCAGCAGGTACAGGGGGACCAAGGGTGACACAGGAGGAACTGTGGAGGACTTTTCATCCTCATCTGACATGTCAGGTGAGAAAGAAATCAGAGAAGGAGAATGCTTGTAGTGGGTGGACAACTCAACTGCCCCCGCTATTTTAGGAGATCAGGAGTAGGGGGAGACGGGTGGAATTTTGGCCACATCGGGGGACCAGGAGGGACCGCGGGAGGATATATCTCTCCAATCTGACATTCTTAAAACCATTGATATTTTCTGAGATTGAGGGGCACTAGTCACCTTTTTCTTATCGCCATTTTAAAATGGCAGTAAGGAATAAGTACCCTTTAATGTTACTGTATAAATCCCTAAGGCTGTCGTAAAGGTGTTAAACCAGAGAGTTATGCTACACGCAATAGTTAGTAACATTACCACGTCTACTTTACGTCAACGCAATGTTTGAAACTTTTTTTTATAGGAAGTTAGAAGTGTTTAAAGTTTAACAGCAATTTTTCCTTTTCCCAACAAAATTTTCAATACAATTTTTTTAGTGACCACATCAAATTTGAGAGGCTGAGGTGACAGTAAATACCAACAAAATGTCACCATTATCAAACTGATCAAAACCACATCCAAGACATTTTTTAACCCTTTACACAAACTAAAGCAATGTGGAAGAAAAAAATTAAAACTTTAGTTTTTCCCCACAAAAAAGTTACTTTAGCCACAAATATTGCATTTTCACAAAGGTAGTGAAAAAACGAACCATAAAATGTGTTGTCCAATTTCTCGTGAGTACAACTATAGCTCATGTGTGATGGAAATCTACTGCTTGGGCGCAAAGTAGGGTTTGGAACAGGAAGGAGCGCCATTTGAATTTTAGAGCTAAAAATTGTCTTGAAAAGTCAGTGGATGTCCATGGATGTTTGATGAGCACCTTGAACCCCAGAGGTGAAAGTAAAAAAATAAACTGTTACCACAAAAATGATGCTTTAACTTTTAGAAGGGTAAAAGGATTAAATATAGTGTAAAATTTTTGTGCAATATCTCCTGAATATGCCAATAACAGACATTGTTTGGAAAACTAATGTTTGGATATATGGCAGGGCTTAAAAAGGGAAGGAGCGCCATTTGACTTTTTGAATGCAAAAGTAGCTGAAATCTTTAGCGGATCCTATGTCCTGTTTGCAGAGCCCCAAAAAAGACCCTGTTTTGGAAACTAAACCCCTTAAGGAATTTATCTAGATGTTTGATGACCACCTTGAACCCCCAGGTGGTTCACAGAATTTTATAACTTTGAGCAGTGAAAATGAAAAAAATAAATAAATTACCACAGATATGTTGTTTTAATCGCATTTTTTTCACATTTTTACTAGAAAGATAATGGACCATACAATTTGTTGTGCAATTTCTCCTGAGTGTTACAATACCCCATAGGTGGTCTAAAACTACTTTTGAGGCACAGAACAAAGTGAAGAAGGGAAGGAACACAACATTTGAGTTCAAATTTAGTTGGAATTGTTTGCGGATACCCAACAGCTGTTGGGAAAGCTGTTGGGACACCTGGAGGCTGTGAACTGTTATTACCATATATTACTTTGATTGCCACAGCACCAGAGAAAAGGGGATGAGCTGGGTAAAGTGCCACAATTGGCTCATCTAATGGAATGCGCCAATTGTGGGGCAGCTGCGACCTGCTATTTTTTGGGCTGCAGAAGACCTAATTATCATGTACCTTCCTAACCTGAGAATACCAATCCTTAGCTGTTTTATCTGTGCTGGTTATCAAATATAATGGTCAGGAGCCCATGTCACTTTTAATTTATTTAAATAATTTTTTAAAAAATGTTGTGTTAGAGCCTCTATTTTTGATAACTAGCCAAGATAAAGCACACAGTTGGGGATACCGGTCACAGTTGTCTACTTTACTTGCACTGGATATCACAAATAGTGGCGTAATACTCTAATAACATTGTTCCCAGAAGCAACCTGTGAATCAGAGATGCATCCAGGCATCTTTCTTTGCTGTTCCCATTGAGTGCAGCACTTTGCCATCCACTTCAGCATATTTACAGTCCTACCAGACATCCTGGGAGGGTACATCGAAAAATTATTCGAGTTTCCCAATGACTTACATTAGATGTGTTATTTGTGATGAATACACAAATAGTACGAAATAATTGAGACAAATTATCCAAACCCAAATAATTGACTATTCTCCCTTGACTATCCATAATATTTTACACAATTTCTACTGTGACTGTACAGTATTGTTTGGCCACACCGCAAAGCTCGGGGGACAGTATTGTGGTGCCCTGGACTAGCCAGGTCATCACAGGGACTACAACACGACACCCCCACCCCGAGATAGGCACATCAGCCAGACACAAAATCCTTGTTGCATCCCTCCAGGGGCTGATGTCCACACCAGGTGGGGTGGAGCCAGGTGGTTGGCCCCACCCACTGAGGAGTTCACAGTCCTGGAGGCGGGAAAAGGAAGTCAGGGTAGAGTTCAGTCAGGGAAGTGGAAGAGTGAGGAGTAAAGTGGGAGTAGAGGAGCAAACTGACTGTGTCCGGGTACGTGGCCCGGGCACCGAGAGCAAGGTTGGCAGACGGTGGTGGCCGTCTGCAGAAGAGGCAGATCAACGCGGAACTGTAGGACCGGGGACGAGCGGTGGCCCGCCGGTACCGAACCGGTGAGCGACGTGAAGCCAGCACAAACCGGCAGGGCCTGCGGACCCCGACCAGGCTTGGAGTCGCCGTTAAACAGGTCAAATACGTTAGTGACCGGAACCCCAGGGGTTTCAAAACAGCCAAGACCCGATTGAAGGCAACCGTCCAACCAGCACAAGGGAAATACAGCTACTGCCACAGCTAGAGTTCCCAGTGCCAGAGCCTGCGGGCAAAAGGGCTCCTCCAGCCCATATACACGCTGGGGAGCGGGTTACCGGTGGGAAGCCATCGGGACCGAAGATACACAAAAGGTGCAGGGAAAGGCAGCCACCACCAACCGTCCGGGAGAAACCACAGCAGCCTGCTGCGGGACCCGTCCATCCAGCCATTTGTTTTACCAGAGACTTTGCATCCATTTGTGGCTGAGTGAGTACTACCGTGCCGTCCGGCACCGCGCTGCGCAGCCAAGCGACCCTACACCTTACCAACCCTGCCTCCCCGTCACCTCACCAGGCCCCGGGACCACCAACCTCCCTACCCCCGGAGGGGAGAGAAACATCCCAGCTGCTCCCTGCCATCACTCCTGGGATCCCCGTCAACAGCAGCGGTGGTGCCCCAACCTCACCACCAAATCCCCCAAATCCCCCAAACCACACTAACCCCCCTTTCACTCACGGGCGAGGAGCGCCGCTTGAGTCCCCGGATCCGGCCCACCGCTCGAGCCACCAAGCAGCCATCGCAGCAGCGCCGGACCAGAGCATTAGCGAGTGCAGCGGCGTCCCTCCCCGCCCGCGACAGTATCACCATCGACTTTTGGAGCATAGATTTTCCTGGAATATTTGGACTTTTTTTAATGGTACCCTCTTGGGCCACATCTTTTTTTTTCATCACTTTCCATTCTACTTTTTGTGAGGCAGAATCAAGAAAAAACAGCAATTCAGGATTTTTTTTTGCTCTCCTATCCGTTTGGCAAAAGTGATGAGAGCTTTATTCTTTTGATCAGTATGAATGCAGCAATGCCCCATTTATACATATTTTTTTGTTTATGTTTTGACTAGAGATGAGAACTCCTGACAAGGATTGGATCGATTCAGGATCGCTGAGCTTGCCTGACACTGGCGATCCTAGCCGAAGCCATTAATTCAATGGAAGGCAAAAGTGATGTGTTGTAAAATGGTGTAGGAGGGCTGTAAAAGAAAGATAATAAAAAAGGGTTAAAGCAGTACATACTTACCGAATCTCCCTGTGGCTGCATTGCTACCTCTGGGGCTAATAATTATCTTTCATAAATAATCATTGCTTTTGCTTTCCCCTTCCACCGGCATCTCTGATTGGATGCTGATGAACCACGTCCCCATTCTCTGAGACAGAGAATGTATTAATACCAGCACAGATAAAGCCACGGCTACAGGCTGCAGCGCCAGCTGTACACTTATTGTGGCTATGTATTAAAATAAGAGGAAATGCAGGTGGCTTTTTGTAAAAATAAATAAATAAATAAATAATTCTAAAAACGATCTGCGGTTCCCCCTAATTTTGATACCCAGTCAAGAGAAAGCCTGACAGGTGGGGGCTGGTATTCTCAGACTGGGGAGATCGATGCTTATTGGGGCCTCCTCAGCCTAAAAATAGTAGCCAGCAGCAGCCCAGGATTGCCACATCCATTAAATGTGAAGATCCTAGAACTTTTCCCAGCTCATCCTAATTGCTCTGGTGAGGTGGCAATTGGGGTAATAAGGGGTTAATGACAGCTGTGAGCTGGCACTAAGCCCTGGATTAGTGTTGGTTAGGGGTCTATGAGATCCACCACCCCTAATCCTATAAATAATAAAAAATAAACACAAACACAGAAAAATTCTTAAGTTAAAAAAAAATAAGAAAACCTCCCTCTCACCAACTTCTAAAATACCCAGGTGTGACGTAATCCACACTACGAAGTTCCACAATGATTCCAGCTCTGCTACATCTGAAGGCACAGTGCACAACCATAGAAAATAACCGCCCGCTATGAGTTTAAGACAGACTTAGCTGCGTGATCAGGGCTGACATCACTCAGGTTAGTTGCGGTCACAGCTGGAGGTTCACAAGGTCTTCTACCTGTGACATTAGGTAACCTGACCTGAGGGGACCTCAATGAACTCGGTGATCTCACCTCAGAAGGTCCCTTAAGGTCAGATTACCCACAGTCACAGGTAGAGGGCTGTGGGTACGTCCAGCTGTGACCACAACTAACCGGAGTGATGTCACTACTGATCTCTGCAGCTCAGTCTCTGCCTGAAGCTCACAGTGGGCAGTTATGTTCTATCACATCACGCTGACAGTTCAGATGTAGTAGAACTGGAATAATCATGGGACCTCATGTGGATTATATCAGACCTGAGTCTTTGGGGGGTTAACAAAGTGGCAAAAGAGAGTAATTTTTTGTACTTTATTTCAAATAAATGATTTTTTCCAGTGTTTTGTGTTTATTTAATTTCACTTACAGATTAATAAAGGGGTCTCATAGATGCATCCAATTACTAATCTAAGGCGGGCTTTGCACACTACGACATCGCAGCCCGATGCTGCGATGCCGAGTGCGATAGTGCCCGCCCCCGTCGCAGCAGCGATATGTGGTGATAGCTGGCGTAGCGAAAGTTATCGCTACGCCAGCTTCACACACACACTCACCTGCCGTGCGACGTCCCTGTGGCCGGCGACCCGCCTCCTTGTTAAGGGGGCGGGTCGTGCGGCGTCACTGCGACGTCACACGGCAGGCGGCCAATCAGAGCGGAGGGGCGGAGATGAGCAGGATGTAAACATCCTGCCCACCTCCTTCCTTCCGCATATCCTACGGAAGCCGCAGTGAGGCCGGTAGGAGACGTTCCTCGCTCCTGCGACTTCACACACAGCGATGTGTGCTGCCGCAGGAGCGAGGAACAACATCGGACCGTCGCGTCAGCGTAATCATGGATTACGCCGACGCTGCACCGATGATACGATTACGACGCTTTTGCGCTCGTTAATCGTATCATCCAGCCTTTACACACTGCGATGTCGCATGCGATGCCGGAAGTGCGTCATTTTCAATTTGACCCCACCGACATCGCACCTGCGATGTCGCAGTGTGCAAAGTGCCTAAGACTTAGTGGCAGCTGTGGACAGCCATTAACCACTTATTACTCCGATTGCCACTGCACCTGGGCAATCAGGATGAGCCTGATAGAGTTCCGGGATTGTCGTATCTAATGGATGCCACAATCTTGGGTGGCTGCAGGTTGCTATTTTTAGGCTGGGGGGGAAATAAAATTAAATAATTAAAAAAAAAAGCAGCTTGCAGTTCCTCTTATTTTGATACACAACCAAGATAAGTGCTTGGCTGAGGGCTGCAGCTTGTAGCTTTGGGCTATATCTGTGCTGATATCAATATATAGGGGAATCACACAACTTTTTTTATTTATTTATTTATTTTTCATGAGCAGTATAATGCTATCAGAAAGGATAGAAGCGCGGTCTGACTGCAGCCAGTCAATGACTCCTAAATGTTCGGATGTCTGAACCTAATCCGATCCGGCTAAAGAGCATACAATTTTAACATATTCTGATCTTTGCCGATCAGGATCGCTCATCTCTAGTTTTGACTTTTTTACAACATAAAAACAATTTTATAGAAAAAAATAGTTTTTTCATTGCTGCATTCTGACTACTATAGCTGTATTATGTTTTTTTGCTGACAGATCGGAGTTGTGGCGTGTTTTTTGCCACTATAGCTTTTTACATTTTTTTGATGATGAAGCACAGTTGTGGCTTGTTTTTTGCTGGACAAGATGATGTTTTAAGTGTACCATTTTTATTTATATATGACTTTAATCGAGTTCTATTCTACTTTTTTGTCAGCTATATGATGACTAGCATAATTTTTGCTACATTTTTATTTTTTTTTCTTACAGTGTTTACTGAAAAGGGTAACTAGTGTTACAGTTTTATAGATCAGGTGGTTGCGTAAACGATAACAAATACGTTTACTTTTTTTTACATAAATGTACATATTTATAGTTTTTGTGGGGTTTTTTTTTCATTTTTTTGTTCTTTATTTTATGTTTTTCTTTAAATATTTTTAAATTATTTTTTACTTTTTTATTTAGTCACTATATGGATACTAACTTTTTTCCCCTGATCACTGATATTATATATTGCAATAAACTAGCATTGCAAAACATTATATCTTTCAGTGCTGCACTGATACAAGCTTCTGAGATCATTCTCCTGGCATGATCCCAGAGGCTCTCCATAGCTGGGTAACCCGGAAGTAATCAGGTTACTATAGCAATGATTGGGCCCTCGTGATGACATTGGAAGGGCACTGAACAGACTGGAGAGGGAGTGCACTCTCTCTCCTAGCCCTCTAAATGCTGCAATTGACCATCTCTGGCTGTGAGAGTCCGGGCTCACCTGTCATGTAAGCCGAGCTCCTGGTAGCAATTGCATGGGCACAGCTCCTGTGTCCGCACAATTGCCAGGATATATGTCCAATGTCTGGATTTCCCTGACAACTATGACGTACATTTTCAGTTTCAACCTGAAGTTGACGTCGACAGTTTCAAAAGATTAGGGGGAACTCTCCTTGTTTGTTAGTTTGGTGTTAACAGTTGTTTATTTTTACAAATTTGTCAGAATACTGAAGTTAACAGAAAGCATTCTTTAGTAATCACCTGACACTGATTAGAGATCTCATAGGTGAATCTACTGTATATATAAAGCAGAAATTGCGTGCCTTGAAGGATCTCAGATCTCAGATATGAAAACTGCCTCACAATTAGACTGTTTTAATTTTCCACAGCAATAAATCAGAGCTCAGCTTTCACTTAACCTCAGCAACTTCAATGCTGAAAGCTGCATTATTGTTGCTATAGGCAACCAGAATCTAAAGCCCAATTTACACACATCGACATCGCTAGCGATGTCGCTGGTGAAAGCAACTGCCCCCGTCAGTTGTGCGTCACGGGAAAATAGCTGCCCGTGGCGCACAACATCGCTAGGAACGGTCACACGCACTTACCTGCCTGGTGACGTTGCTGTGGCCGATGAACCTCCTCCTCCAATAGAAGCGGAGGGGCGGAGATGAGCGGGCGTAACATCTCGCCCTCCTTTCTACTTCCTCATTGCCAGTGGCCGCAGGTACGGTGATGTTCCTTGTTCCTGCAGTGTCACACATAACGATGTGTTCTGCCGCAGGAACGACGAACAACCTGCGTCCTGCAACAGCAACGGTAATTGGGATTAGAACGACGCGTCAACGATCAACGATAAGGTAAGTAATTTTGATCGTTAACGGTCGTTCGTGCGTTTCACACTCAACGATGTCGCTAACGAGGCCGGACATGCGTCACGAATTCCGTGACTCCAACGACATCTCGTTTGCAATGTCGTTGCATGTAAAGTGGCCTTTACTGTCAGACAATTTTTATAAATGAGGCCCCAGTTACTTGTTAACTGGTTGTTGACAGTTGTTGCTACAGTTACAATATATTATATAAGGATAAGGCTGCACATCAAACTTAGATAATGGTATAATGCCTCAAGCATATGGAAAAATATTGGAATATACAATGAAAAATGCTACTTGCTAATTTGAACATGTGAATAATGAAATGCATACCTGCCATGAATATTAGGAAAAAGGAGATATTTAGCAATCGCATTGATCAATGTAACTGAGCCCCAAGACCTCGTCAAGGTATATCTCTATATTGGGGTCCCTAGCTCTGTGACCCTAACAGTGTGTCATCTCATTGCAATTAAAAACTGCTGTGGGTGGAGAGGGGTAATTAAGGACTTTCTTATATAGGAGATGGAAAAAACATGGCCGAAAGGGGCGGAGCTGTGTTAACATTCAGAAAAAAACTACATATAACGGAATAGGATAACTGAAGTGAGCACTAATATATATATATATATATATATATATATATATATATATATATTATGAGTGCAAGCCAAAAAATACATACTATATAAGGATAAGGCTGCACATCAAACTTAGATAATGGTATAATGCCTCAAGCATATGGAAAAATATTGGAATATACAATGAAAAATGCTACTTGCTAATTTGAACATGTGAATAATGAAATGCATACCTGCCATGAATATTAGGAAAAAGGATATATTTAGCAATCGCATTGATCAATGTAACTGAGCCCCAAGACCTCGTCAAGGTATATCTCTATATTGGGGTCCCTAGCTCTGTGACCCTGTGTGTCATCTCATTGCAATTAAAAACTGCTGTGGGTGGAGAGGGGTAGCTAAGGACTTTCTTATATAGGAGATGGAAAAAACATGGCCAAAAGGGGCGGAGCTGTGTTCACATTTAGAAAAAAACTACATATAACGGAATAGGATAACTGAAGTGAGCACTAATATATATATATATATATTATGAGTGCAAGCCAAAAAATACATACTATATAAGGATAAGGCTGCACATCAAACTTAGATAATGGTATAATGCCTCAAGTATATGGAAAAATATTGGAATATACAATGAAAAATGCTACTTGCTAATTTGAACATGTGAATAATGAAATACATACCTGGGGCTCAGTTACATTGATCAATGCAATTGCTAAATATCTCCTTTTTCCTAATGTTCATGGCAGGTATGCATTTCATTATTCACATGTTCAAATTAGCAAGTAGCATTTTCCATTGTATATTCCAATATTTTTCCATATGCTTGAGGCATTATACCATTATCTAAGTTTGATGTGCAGCCTTATCCTTATATAGTATGTATTTTTTGGCTTGCACTCATAATTTATATATATATATTAGTGCTCACTTCAGTTATCCTATTCCGTTGCTACAGTTACAGACTTTAGAGCGCGTTATCAGGTTAGCACCACCTTAGCAAATATATGGTTGCTGCCCGTTTATGATCGACTCTATTATTCTTTAAAAACTGTTGTTTTGCATTCAACATGCAGACAACTATTTTGTCCTTTATTACTATAGAGCTTATATTTGGGGGTCTAAATCTCATGATGTGGGGGAGATTTTTAATTTCAATGTTTGCATTATGTTTAGTCTGGTGTTAAAGATGGGCCGTATAAAATTTCACTCAAATTGGATGAAAACTGTGGTTTTGTATTCAATGGGCTACCACACACAGATTTCCTGCTTTATATACAGTATATAAATTTAAGTTATCATATTGAAGCAAGGCATGCTGGGATCAATCGTGATATCAATGATGGAGAAAGTATTGGTTTTATGTAAATTAATTCACTTGACAGTCTAGTACATTACTACGTAAAGACAAAGGAATAACAAAAACAATAGATTTGTTTGTAAATTAAACATTCCTAATATTTAAATTTCGGGGAGTAAATTACTTAAACTTCCTCATAATTAAAAGTGACAACTTATAATATTCCAGATAAATAGAGAATCTGAAGGCAGAAAAGAAAATGAAAATATACCTTTCAGGCAGATAATATATTTCAACCATTGCTGAAATATGTGCCCTGCAAGTAAGGAGTTGTCAGAGGAGCCATTTGAGAACCACTTTAGCTCCTTTGGGCTACAAAGTTTGACACCTGCTATATTATTACATCATTATAGGATTTTAGTGTAAATTTATTAAGTTTTCTGGGGGTATAAATACAAAAGCTATAGCTAGCAACATTAGTGCTAATATCTAAGTAACTATTGGTACAGATCTGAGATATTTCATTCTGATAGGAATGGTCAGTAACAGGCCATTACAGTATTTTTCAATATGTATGATGGATTCTTTATTACATGGGTTATGTTCGGTAATTCAAAATGTTGAGCACATGAACTGAGAGTGAACTGCTTTAAATGTTCATAGGCTGCAATAATTATTATTACCTTGGTGTGGATGACAGACATCAAATGACTGTACAGAATACTGATAAGAATTGTTGTATATATGGAAATAACTTCATTTTTTATACCAATTACCAATAATAAGAAAAAGAATGACACCTTCTAGAAATGAACTAATTGATTCAAATCAAAATTCACAGGTTCTGTCAAATTCGAACAAGTTGCAAATCAATTCACTTGAATCTTCAAAAAAAAAATCCAGGTTAAGGCCCCGTCACACACAGAGATAAATCTGCGGCAGATCTGTGGTTGCAGTAAAATTATGGACAATCAGTGCCAGGTTTTTGGCTGTGTACAAATGGAACAATATGTCCATGATTTCACTGCAACCACAGATCTGCCAAAGATTTATCTATGTGTGTGATGGGGCCTTTAGTCTTTAGTCTTTACACATTGAAAGAGAATACATCAGCCAAAGAAGGGTGACATAGTCTCAGGTACAACTATATGTGACGCCCTGGACCCCAGGGGTCACAGGTAATTACACCTACCACATGCACACACACCCCCATCCCGTGTGAGGTCACAAACATGTCACCCGAAATGGAGACCTGATGCCTCCCTCAGGGCCAGTAGAGCACACTAGGTGGGCGGAGTCAGGTGGAAAGGCACGCCCACCGAGGAGACTACTGTCCTGGGGCAGGAAGTTCAAAGAGTTGAGTTTTTCAGCTGACAGTGAGTGGTAGTGGAGCAGCTGTCAGGGACCCGGGTAAGAGCCTGGGCTTCTTGGAAACGTCAGGCAGGCAGACGGTATTGGCTGTCTGCAGGAGTACCGGTAAAGCAACCGGCGGAACCGTACGAACCGGGCCTGGGTTGGAGCCTGCCGGTCCCGAACCGGGGAGTCAACCGTGTACTGGAGCACCAGAAACCGGGTATTCAGACTCCGTCCTAGCTTAGAAGCCACTGAGTATAGGCAAATTGACTGCTTGCTGGCTGGACCTCACGGGTTCATCCACACCCAAAGTCCCGAAAGAAGGCAAAAGCCCACCGAGACTGGGTGAGCGCCACCGCCAAGGGCCAAACACCCAACGGGCCAGCGCCAAGGGCAACTGAGGGCTCCTCCGGCAGCTCAGCGCCGGGGAGCGAGCTACCACTGCTCAGGCAGGGGAGCCGAAAAACAACATCCAGAGGTGCACGGGAAAAGGGGCCACCATCAACCCCACAGGGGACATCAGCAGCCGGCCGCGGGAACTGACCACATCCGAACTTTGGTTTACCAGTGACTCTGAGTGTGAATCAATCGTGATTACAACAGTGCCATCCGGGTACGACACTACACCGCGGCACGGCACCCTGCACCCTGACAACAACATCAGCACTCCAGTCCCCCCCACCAACCGGGGCCCCGGGACACACCGCACCTACCCACGGAGGGGCTAACATCTAGGCTGCGGCCGCAACACCGATCCCGGACGAGCCCGCCTTCACTCCAGCTGCAGCGGTGGTGCATCCCATCACCATGACTCGTGAGTGGCGTCATGACCCATTGGACGTCAGTGCGGCCCTCCCCGGCTGCGCGCCTTTTCCTGTCACCACCAGCACCACCCTCTACTTCTCCCTTCTAACAGAGCGATGTGGCCCCCGGTCCGGAGGCGCTCGTGCCACCAACAACCCGAGCCCGGACCTCGAGCGGCTCGGCCCGAGCAAGCGGAGGAAGCGGCCGAGCCCCTCTCAGGGTGGTACATATATGTGCTTCCCCATAACACTACAGCTATCACATCACATGGTTTAATGAATCCAATCAGAAGGGACTATCATTATCTTTATAAAAGCCGAGGCAGGGAATTCAGCATCCATTTTTGAATAATTTAGAATAGTGAGAGGTCGTCAAAGTATACATCTGAACAATAGAGATAGGAAGTGAAAGCTCTTAGGTATTGTGTGAATACTCCAGATAGTAATGCTATATATAAATACAGCACTGAAAATAATAAGTGAAGTAGTCTGTGGATAATGAAGAGATAGGGGTAGAGTTAGAGATAGAAGAGGTGCTGCTAGAACCAGCAGTGACAGATTCACTGTGATTGATCGGTGGTATTGTGAAGGTGGTATCTATACAGCTGCATTAGAATTACAATTGCACATTTTTTCATCATTCATAATACACTAGAATGCAATATAATGACAGAACAATATTTTTTACAGGACAAAAATCTGAAATCTGTGTCACTCAGGGGACTTACTTGCAGGGCCACCACTAGGAATTTCAGGGCCCCATACTGAAAGAATTTTCAGGCCCCCTTGAGACTCCGCCCAAGCTCCATTTCAGCCCCACCTCCACCCCTCTCCATAATACACCCCCTACACTGCTGCCCCTCTCCATAATTTACCCTCTACACAATACACCCTCTACATTGCCCCTGTCCATAAAATCTTATCTCTCCTACATTGAACCACACACACTGCCCCTCTGTATAATATACTTTCACACAATGCCCCTCTGTGCATCTCACCCACACACTGCCTCTCTGTATAATATCCCCTCACACACTGCCCCATGTATAATATCCACCCACACACTGCCTCTCTGTATAATATCCCCTCACACACTGCCCCATGTATAATATCCACCCACACACTGCCGCCTCTGTATAATATTCATCCACACACACTGCTCCTCTGTACAACATCCCTTGCACAATGCCCCTCGGTACAATATTACCCTGCTCCTATGTATAATATCCCCCCACACTCTGCCCCCTGTATAATATCTCTCCTACACACTGCTCTGCTGTATAACATCTCTTCCACACACTGCATCTCTGTATAATATCCCATACACACTGCCCCTGTGTACAATACCCCCCCATACTGCTCCTCTGTATAATATCCCCCACACACTGCCCTTCTTATAATATCCCTCACATACACTGCCCCTCTGTATACTATGCCCTCACACAAGCTGACCCTCTTTAAAATATCTTCACACACACACTGCTTCTCTGTATGCTTCTCTGTATATCACCCCACATACACTAGCCTTCTGTATAACATCGCCTCACAGACACACACTATCCCTCTATATAATATCCCCCCCCCCCTCACACACACACATGCATGATGCTTTAGTGAAATATGATAGTGGCAGTGTCCTTATGTAGGGCTGCTTGAGTGCCCCTGGTGTCAAGGGGCTACATTTCATAGATGGTTTCATCAATTGATAGATATACTGCTCGATATTGAAAGAAAAGATGCTTCCATCAATTAGTATTCTTTGTATTTGTGCACTTTTCCATCAAGACCAAATGATCCAAAACACACACTGTTACAGTTCTGAAGAACAGGGTGAAAAAAATTCAGTGGCCAAGTATGTCTGGTCTGAATTCTATCGAAACATTTATGGGGAATTCTGGATAGACAATTTGAGCATCACTCGCCATCCAGCATCCAGTGTCTCAAAGAGGTCATTCTTGAAGAATGGGAAAAGATAGATATTGGACTATATCACTAATTTGTTCATCACATGCCTTGAAGACTTGGTGCTTTTCCTTAACCCCTTCACGACCGCGGGCAGTAAAGTTACGTCCTATTTTAACGTGACTTAACGACCAGGGACATAACTTTACTGCCTATAGCTCATTTGATTGCCGTGGCCATAGCAACGGCATTAAATTATGTCCCCTGCTGCTTCTTACAGCAGGGGACCTTTGCTTGACCCCAGGGGGGGTGGCATCACCACCCCCCATCGATGATCGTTGTGATTGGCTGTTCAAATCTGAACCGCCAACCACATCGATCGCACTGGTTTCGGCTAAAACAATGCCTGAACCAGTGAGATTATGTGAGATCCTGCTATGGGGTGCTGCAGCAGCTGCAGCAGATCATAGCTGGAGCTCAACCATGGCGCCCGCCAGCCCCTGCAGCACTGATTGGAGCGATCGTGCTATGACGCTCAATCGCTCCAATCTGATCTGGAGGTGACCACCCTCCCCTGGTTTGTGTTGGTCTGGGGAGCCTCCCCCAGCATGTCTGCAGCATGCACCAGCTGGTACATGTAGTACCACGCCGCTGCCGCCCGCCCGATGTGAGTATTGCTCCCCCTGATGGGCCATGCCCGCTCCCGTGATGGCCCCTGCGTGCTCCCGTGAATACCCCTGCGCGCTCCCGGGATGGCCCAACCCATGCCCCCCCGTGATCTTCCCCCCGCGCCCAAATCTGCCCCCCGACATCCCGATCTGCTCCCCCGGCGATCTGCCTGCCTCCCCCGTGATCTCTATTCTGCTTCCTTGTTTCTGCAGCTCCTTCTCCGGTCTCCCCCTCCCCCTCTCCATCTGCTCTTCCTCTCTGACATCCTCTTACCTGTCTTCATCGGGTCATCCGAGGTCTTCACTGGCTCGATCACATCTGTCTCCATCGCTGGGTCCTTCCTGGGTCTTCTGATGAGCTGTCCAACCTCCTGCCTGCTGCTTCTGTAAAACTGTCAATCTTGCTGCCTTTTATTCCTGCTGCGGTTCCTCTGGTCGGTGATCCTCCTGCTAATCCTCTGGGTCCTGTGAGTATAATTTTTTTTTTTTCTGTATCCCCTGTCCATTTTTATACCTCATTTGTCCGTGTGTCCCGCCGAGCGCTGATCAGGGATGCAGATAACGTATCTGCATCTGTGGTCAATTTTCGGCGTGACTTTTTTTTTCCGTATCCCGACGCTTTTTGTATCGCATCCGTCCGTGCATCCCACTGAGTGCTGATCAGGGATGCACATAACGGATCTGCATTCCTGGTCAATTTTCGGCCTGACTTTTTTTTTTTTGCCCGTATCTTGCGTCGTTTTTTTTCCATCTCATCTGTGTGTGCGTTCTACAGCGGCCGAGCGCTGATCAGTGATGCAGATAACGGATCTGCATCCGTGGTCAATTTTCAGCGGGACTTTTTTTTCCGTATTCCCGATGCTTTTTGTATCGCATCTGTCTGTGCGTCCCGCCAAGCGCTGATCAAAGATGCACATAACGGATCGGCATCCCTGCTCAATTTTTGGTGTGACTTTTTTTCCATATCACCGACGCCTTTTGTATCTCATCCGACCATGCGTCCTGCAGCGGCCGATCAGTGCACCGCGTCTGTGCATTTGAAAAGTCAAATGGCGTTCCTTCTCTTCCGAGCCCTGCCGTGCACCCAAACAATTACTTTTCACCGCATATGAGGTATCTGCGTACTCGGGAAAAATTGCACAATAAATTTTATGGTGCAGTTTTTCCTGATACCCTTGTGAAAAAAAGCTTCCTGGTTCAAGTAACAGTTTTGTGGTAGAAAAAAAATGTATTCATGGCTCAACATTATCAACTTCTGTGGAGCCACTTGGGGCTCGTTAATCATCTAGATAAATTCCTTGAGGGGTCTAGTTTCCAAAATAGGGTCACTTGTGAGGAAGCTCCATTGTTTAGGCACCTCAAGGGGTCTCCAAATGCAACATTACGTCAGCTAATTATTCCAACCAATTTTTCTGTGAAATGGCGCCCCTTCTTTTCTGAGCCCCGCCATGCGTCCAAACAATTACTTTCCCCCACAATTAAGGTATCTTCGTACTCAGGAAAAAAATGCACGATAAAGTTTATGGTGCATTTTTTCCTGATACCCTTGTGAAGAAAAAAAGCTACCTAGTTGAAGCAACAGTTTTGTGGTAAAAAAAATATTTTTTCTTTTCATGGCTCAACATTATAAACTTGTGTGAAGCCCCCATGGGTTCAAAGTGCTCATCAAACATCTAGGAAAATTATTTGAGGGCTCTAGTTTCCAAAATGGGGTCACTTGTGGGGGAGCTCCATTGTTTAGGCACCTCAGGGGGTCTTCAAACCCGACATGGCGTCCGCTAATGAGTGCAGCTAATTTTGCGTTCAAAAATTCAAATGGCACGCCTTCCCTTCTGACCTCTGCTGTGCGCCCAAACAATTGATTTTTACCATATATGGGGTATCAGCGTAGTCAGGTGAAAATGCACCATAAATTGCATGGTGCGTTTCTCTTTTCTTCCTTGTGAAAATGAAAATTTTATGGCTAAAGTAACATTTTTGTGTTAAAAAGTAAAATTTTCATTTTTTCCTTCCACATTGCTTTGGTTCCTGTGAAGCACCAGAAGGGTTAATAAACTTCTTGCATGTGGTTTTGAGCAGTGTGAGGGGTGCAGTTTTTATAATGGGGTCACTTTTGGGTGTTTTCTGTCACCTCGGCCTCTCAAAGTCACTTCAAATGTGATGTGGTCCCTAAAAAAGTGGTTTTGTAAATTTTGTTGGAAAAATGAGAAATTGCTGATGAACTTTGACCCCTTCTAACTTCCTAACGCAAAAAAAGTTTCTAAAATTGCGCTGCGGTAAAGTAGAGATGTGGGAAATTTTATTTAGTAACTATTTTGTGTGACATATCTCAGATTTATAAGCATAAATTTTCAAAGTTTGAAAATTGCAAAATTTTCAAAATTTTCACAACATTTCCAAAATTTTCACAAATAAACGCAAAAAATATCGGCCTAAATTTACCATTGACATGAAGTACAATATGACACGAAAAAAAAATGTCAGAATCGCCAGGATCTGTTGAATCGTTCCAGAGTTATAACCTGTCAAAGTGACACTGGTCAGAATTGCAAAAAATGGCCCAGTCATTAGGGTGTTTTAGTGGCCGGGGGTGAAGGGGTTAAAGTTATGGAGATCATACAAAATACTAGGGGTAATAGTTTTTGATGTGGGAAGTTGTCATTATTGTATCAACTAGTTTTAGCAAAACTGAAGATTTTGTAATAAAAGTTATATTATTTGCCTTAAGTATGTTCTATAAACTCTCGTTATCCTTTTTAAAAATTGTCCTAGTATTCAGTGAAATTTTCAAATCTTACTTTTCCAAAGTGATGTATTCATTTGCTGAGCAGTGCATGTACTGTATATGAATATACATAGCTGAGACCAGTCGTTTACATACATTATCTAAATAGACACATATGCATGTTTTTCTCACTATCTGACATGAAATCAGAAGAAACCTTTCATGTTTAGCACAATTAGGAACCAAAATTATTTATGTTTGCCAAATGCTAGAATAATGAGAGCGAGAGAGAGAGAGAGAAAGAGAGAGACAGAGAGAGAGAGAGAGAGAGAAAGAGAGAGAGAGAATGTTTTAAAGCATTTTTATAACTTTCTGCAAAGTCAAAGGTTTACATACAATGAATTAGTATTTGGTACCATTTCTCTTAAACTGTATGACTTAGGTCAAACATTTTTGATATCCTTCCGCAAGCTTCTCATAATAGTTGGTAGGAATTTGGCTCCATTCCTCATGACAGAACTGGTATAAATGAGCCATGTTTGTAGGTCGCATTGCTTGCACCAGCTTTTTCAGTTATGCCCATAAATTTTCAATAGGATTGCGATCAGGGCTTTGTGATGGCCACTCCAAGACATTAAGCCACTTTGTAACCAGTTTGGCAGTATGCTTTGGGTCATTGTACATATAGAAGACCCATTTCCACCCAAGCTTTACGTTCCTGGCTGATGTCTTGAGATGTTGCTTCAGTATTGCCACATAATATTTTCTCCTCATGATGTATTTTGTGAACTGCACCAGTCCCTCCTGCAGCAAAACAACCCAACAATGTGATGCTGCCACCCCCATGTTTCATAGTCGGGATGGTGTTCTTAGGCTTCAAAGCTTCTACCTTTTTCCTCCAAACGTAACGATAGTAATTATGGCCAAACAGTTCAATTTTAGTTTAATCAGACCACAGGACATGTCTCCAACAATTAAGGTCTTTGTTCCTGTGTGCATTTGCAAACATTCTAGCTTTTTTATGTTTCTCTTGGATTATTGGCTTCTCCCTGGCAGAGTGGCCTTTTAGCCCATGCTGATACAGTACTTGTTTCACTGTACATAACGACACAATCTTACTTGCTTCCACCAGCATCTTTGCAAGGTCTTTTGCTTTTGTTCTTGGGTTAATATGCACATGTCTGACCAATGCACATTCATCTCTGGTACACAGAACTCAACTCCTTGTTGAGCAGTATAATGGCTGTACATTCCCATCTTGTGTTTACATGCGTTATAATTGTTTGTTCAAATGAACGAGACACCTTCAGGTATCTGTAAATTATACACAAGGATGAACCAGACTTGTGCAGGTCCACAATTCTCTTTCTGAGATCTTTTCTGATTTCTTTGACTTTCCCATAATCATGCACAAAAGAAGCAGTGTGTTTCAAGTGTGCAATAAAATACACCCACAAGTGTGTGTTAAATAACTCAGATGTTGCTAATAAACCTATCAGAAGCTTACAAAGACATGACATCATCATATGGGTTTTCCCATATTGTTTAAAGGCATAATACTCTTAGCCTATGTAAACTGTTGTTTTGCAGAAAGTAATAAAAATGCCTTAAAACAGTCTCTCTCTCTCTCTCTCTCTCTCTCTCATTATTCTTGCATTTGGCTAATATAAATAATTTTAGTTCCTAATTGACCTAAATTGAGAAAAAATTATTCTGATTTCATGTCAGATAATGAGAAAAACATGCATATGTGTCTTTTTAGATAATGTGTGTAAACTTCCAGTTTAAACTGTGTATATATGTAACGCCTGCCTGGATCCACAGACTCAGATGGGCTGTAATGGACAGGCTAGAGGGAAGCCACTCACCAAGCAGGACCCCCAGAACCCTGAAACCCTTTAACCCATATACAGGGATTTGGAATTACACAGGGCTCTGGAGATCACTACCTGTGGAAGGCTGCAGTCCAAGAGAGTAGTCGTCAGGCAGGGTCAAACCAAGAATTGCAGAACAGGGACAGAATCGGCAGGCAAGGACGTAATCAGAAAATAAGCAGTTGTCAAATCTGGATCGGGCAGCGAGGTACATAGACAGCAAGCAGGAGAGGCAGTCAGGAAACAAGCAGAGATCAGCACTCAGGAATCACTATACAAATAACACAGGAACCAGGAATAGAACTATCTCTGGCAGTGGTCAAATGACAGGAGGGGGAATAAGAAGGGTGTGGTGTCTTCCCATTAGCTGCAGGTGAATAATGGCAACTTCAGCTGGAAGACACACGCCACCTACAGTCAGCCAGTGGTACTGCAGGTTCCAGGGAAACCCAGCCTAGTGGATGAGCGGAGCCTGCGCTCAGCAAAGCCACGGGCACCGACTCCTCTCCCATCACCAGCACTATCCATGGTGGGAACATGGCGTCACCTGGTAATCGGAGCAGAAGTCGCAGGAGCGGACTCCGGTGGGGACATGACAATATAACTGCTCAAAAAAAAAATAAAGAAAACACTTAAACAACAAAATGGTATTTTAGTATTTCCTTTTTTTTTTTTGAGCAGAATATATTAGGGTTGCAGTCAAAAATTTGTTGGGCAAGTTTTTAGATCTCAACCCTGGGAATAATTGCCTTTGGTGTGATTTTAACATACACAAAATTCCGTATGTTTGAAACTTTGGTTACTGGTTGCTCAATCATCACAAAACTAACCATTATTTGTAGAGAATGTCTTGCAGCATAGTAAATGTACAATTTTACAGTAGTTTTACTTTTTTAATGAATCACTCTGTATTTGGTTCAGGATAACTATGACGATGTTTCTCCACACATTGGAGTATAAGTTGTTTCTGGTCATCTTGAGTACTCAGTAAAGAATTGAATCTGTCCATAAGTACAATGGAGTGTTCAGCAGCTTTTGCTGCTTTTTGGGATTGCATCTAATATATATATATATATATATATATATATATATAATTATTATTATTATTTATTATTATAGCGCCATTTATTTCATGGCGCTTTACAAGTGAAAGAGGGTATACATACAACAATCATTAACAGTACAAAACAGAATAGGAGGAAAGAGGATCCTGCCCGCGAGGGCTCACAGTCTACAGGGAATGGGTGATGGTACAATAGGTGAGGACTGAGTTGATTGCCAGTGGTGTACTGGACTGAGGGTTATTGTAGGTTGTAGGCTTATATATATATATATATATATATATATTATATATATATATATATATATATATATATATATATATATATATATGCGCATCCTTTGAAGTTAGGATGGCATTCAGTCATTTTGGATAGCAGTCTATCAGCATGACACATCTGGAGTTTGGAATTTTTGCCTACTTTAATCGTTGCCTACTTTGCAATATTGCTCCAAATCTTTCAGATTATGAGAGCATCTTCTTTGCACAGTGCCCTCTTCAGGTCAACTCACAGATTTTCAATTGGATTCAGGTCTGGGATCTAGAAGAGACATTTTGAAATGTTGAACTTCTTATGGCAAAGCCATACTTTTTGCTTATTGGAGGTATCCTTAGGGTTGTTGTGCCGAAAAATGAAATGTCTTGTTCACCTTCAGCTTTTTTGTAGTGGCTTCAAGGTTTTCATGTTAAATTTACTGATATTTGAAACTATTCAAAATTCCCTCTACTTTGATTAACGTGTCAGTTCCAGCTTCTGAATAACAAGCTTTAAAGCATAATGTTGCCTCTTCAATGCTTCACTGTGGTTATGGTGTTATTTTGATAATGTGTAGTATTGGCTTTGTTCTAAACACACCTTTTGAAATTATGGCCACAAAGTTGTTCAACCTTGGCCTCATCATACCAAAACATGTTTTTCCACATGCTTTTGGCTGAAATGATGTAGGTTTTTGGAAAAACATAGGATGGCTTGGATGTTTTACTTCAAAATAAGGCTTCCGTCTTGCCATCCCACACCATAGGTCAGACAGTTGAAGAATATGTGAGATTGTTGTCATATGAAGTACACAATCATTACTTGCCAGAAATTTCTGTATCTCAATTATTTTTTCTTAAGGAATGCTGGGAATAAATGACAATAAATACTGTGTGAAAATGTTGCAAACAAAGACAAGTAAGGACATCTAAGCTATACCACTTAATTTAGTGATCTAAGTTTGTTTAATTTTGTATGAATGTTTCATAAGGATAGTTTTTTTTTGAACATCAGACGGGTGTTATGGTTCCAACTTCCCTGAACTTTGGTGATTAGCAGTAACATTTTCTCTGTAGCGACCATGTAGATAGTAGCTTCCAGTTCTGGCACATACCGGGGCTCGAGATGTCCATCTGACAAAGTGGGTTCTAAAAGTATAATTATCCTTGACTGAAAGCTGCAACTTGTACTGATCAGTGTGAGATTTCATCAGCAGCAGGGAGGGGGACACTGAGGAGCATTCAATCAGGCTAAGTGGATGGAGATTAAGTTTAAACTTTCATAAAAGATTATACAGCCAATCTGATATGAACTTTCAAAGCAGCTGCACCGACTTTATCAGGGCGAAGAAATCTATTTAATAATGTATATATTTTGGAATGTAAAATCTGATGATAAATCCACTTTAAGTAGTGATTTGACCTACTTTGGCATGTATAATTGATAATGCTTTTCTGGTTCTGCGTAGTTATTCATAGTTTGGAAGAACCAGTTAGCTTTTCCAAGGTATAACTATAGAAAGTGTAAAAGTATTAAATGAGAAGTACATACACTAAGCACATCCTTCCGTGTGCTATCTGTAGATCTCTTTCTATCAAGAAGACATATTTTGTTGTGCACAAAGTATAAAGCATTTCCTTTTTTTCCAAAATGAAACCTTTTTTTTCTCAATATCTGCTTCACTCCCAGATTGTATAAAAAGCCATTTGTGATTTCACAGTTTCAGTAAGTTTTTGGACAGTTTGATATATCAGTCACATAAAATAACAACACAAAGACATATTGCCTGTAGAGCATTCCGCTCTCTGATATAATATTCTTTGAATTAAATCCCACTATTCCTTCACTTTCGGCAGTTGATATAATGAGCAATGCTATCTGCACTCTCGGGCACCTTATCAAAGAGATGGAAGGCACAAGACAGCAATTCCTACCTCTTTCTGGCTCCTAGGTTTTTGTTTCCAACTCTCACATGGGTCAGATGAGTTTTCCTTAAGATCGCCAAAGTAACATCAATCACACTGTTTGCCTCTATGATCTTTGGTCTCATAGGCAATTCCATATCTTGTAACAACAGTACAAAATATAAAAAAAAAAAGGGCAATTAGCTTCCCTGGGCAAATGTCATTTGAAGAATGATTGAGACAATTCAAAACATTTTAATGTATTATGATTTATTCTTGCTTCCAAGAAACTAGAAAGATAAATTGCATCTGTATTTTGAGGGTGTATGAAGGAGTCACATTCAATATATCAATGAATGCTTCCTTCAATTAGGGATTCAATTTTGTTACTTATTTGCTTAAGGCACATTGATGTGAAAGCTGTCTCAGGAATTGGCTGATTTAAATATTTCATTGGTTAATGCAAATTTTAGTATATTTTTTTAATAGAATTAGATAATATGAGATGAAACTGAGACGAGCTAAGAAACTGCTGTTAAATTCCTTATGTTACACAAATAGACATATGAACAGCAAAAGTATTGCACAAGAGGAATTGAATTTTAACATTTACCTGCATTTATCTTTATTTGCAAATTAGTTTGAATACAAAATACAAAAACAAAATATTTTAGGTTGTTCTTAGTTAAACCTTGTTCAGAAGGCCATTTCTTTTTTTTTTGGCATACAACAAGCTGTTTTCATCAATGTTTGAGATGAGTGGACCTGTGGAAGTTCAGGTTCTGCAGGTTCAGATACAATTCTGTTCTGGACCCGGTCATGACCTGAACTCCTTTGGGAGCTACTAATGGACAGTTCGGCCCACCACCCATATACAGCCCGTCATAAGCATAACACTTTGACGGAGGGCAGGGATTTTACCCCAAGTGTGAGCCATTCAAACATTGTCAGCAGTTTGCACTGGGCTGTGCACCGAATGTACCTGAGCACCGCGATGCTCACTTGAGTGTTTTACATATGCGAAACACTCAGAACTCAAACACTGATTTTTTTTTTGTAAAGTATGTGCTCAGTTCAAACACCAAACACCACATATGCAAGTTCAGGTCCGCTCATCTGCTAAATCCAATTTTCATCATTTTGGCTTGTGTCAGTTTTTTAGATTGGCATGGCACTGTTTTTTATCCTAACCTCCTCCTGCTAATTAAACAGCATTTGGAGGCCATATGAACACAATCCATGTTTATTTTTTTAATCTGGATTAATTTAAATGAAACTCAAAAAGCAGAGCACTTCAGTTTATTATTAACCCCTTCACAACCTTGGATGTACCGGTATATCCTATATTGCACTGCCTTCCCTACCTTAGAAGTACCTATATGTTCTGGCGATCACGCATGGATAGGAGCTGTGTATGAGCAATTGCCACTAGAACTTTGTCTTATGTGACACCCGAGACCAGACTCTCCCAGCCAGGAGCAGTGGCCCATGGCTGTTTAACCCCCTAAATGTTGTAGTCAATAGCAATTGCAACATATAGGGGCTGGGAGAGGGAGTGCACTCCCTCTCTCAAGTGATCAGGATACCTGCAACATGATCATGGGAACCTGATCATTGCCATGGCAGCACCAGGTCACCATGACAATGTCATGACAACATTTGAGTCATCCAGCTACAGCAAGCTTCTTAGCCCATGCCAACAGCCTGATCTGAGATGCTTTTGTCAGTGGAAAACTGGCAGGTATAATCCATTGCAATGCACCAGCATTCTAAAAGTTAATGTTCTTTGTCCAAATCCAAATGCCCACCTCTTTTCTAAGCACCACAATGTGTCTAAAGCACAGTTAATCTCCACACGTTTGGCATTGTTGTAGTGAGGAAAGCTTGCTTAATGTACGGGATTTGTGTCTCCAGAAGGAATGAGCTGGGCACAATGTAACGGCATTACATTGTACTGGGCACTACAGGGATTTTTTTGCAATTTTTAGTTGTGCAATATTCACTACATTTGACTCCATGGGTGTTCTATAGATACAAAAAGATACAAAATCGTTATCATACCAGTAAATGAATTCTGAGATGATTATAATTTCCAAAATTTGGTCACTTGAGTGGGTTTCTTCTGTTCTGGCACCTATGGGCTCTGCAAATGGAGTCTTCAAACTATTCTAGGAAAATCAGTGCTTCAAAAGTCAAACAACACTTCATCCCTCCTAAGCCTTCCGGTGTGGCAAATCCAGTACTGTACAGTCACAAATGGTGTAGTGTCAGATTTAGAAGAAATTGTGTATCAAATTATGGGGCCATTTTACCTGTTCCTTTTGTGAAAATTGGAAATCTAAGGTTAAAACAACATTTTACTGCTAAAAGTGTAATTATTTTTCTTTGGTGTGCAATATTATTACATTTTTTGTTTTGGTACTACTATTTTTCTCTATAGGCCTGTATGTAGAAACTAAAAAAATGCATCTGCAGTTACTTTTTTTAAAGTGAAGAATGAAAGCATTACAGAAAAACTTTTATTCTGCACTTGAAATAGTAACTGCAGATGCATTTTCATTAGTCCCCACTAGAGATGAGCGAACCGGTCCCGGTTCGGCTCGAGGTCGGTTCGCCGAACGGAGGTCCCGTTCGAGTTCGGTTCGTCGAACGTTCGACGAACCGAACTCGAACTGCATAGGAAACAATGGCAGGCAATCACAAACACATAAAAACACCTAGAAAACACCCTCAAAGGTGTCCAAAAGGTGACAAACAACTCACAACACAACACAAACACATGGGAAAGTGACAAGGACATATACTCATGCGAAAACAAAACAGCTGGACAAGGAAAAAGAGGAGGACACACAGATATAGGCATGGCACGCCCTTCTAAAGTCATGTAAAACACCGCAAGGTGACTCCAAGCGGAGTCTCCCTTTTTTCCAAAAATTAGGCCCCACACACCCCCACCCCTTCAGTGGCAGCACTTGTGCCCCAGTTGTACACTTCACAGCTAGATTTGCATCAAGCACATTCAAAAATACGCCATTCTTATCCGTCCCCAGGATGACACCGGGGTAGGTAGCAAAGTCTTTCCTGATCCCAGCTCTGTTCATCTTGGCTTCTTTTAAAAACACATCAAGCAAGGGTTACTCCAAGCGGAGTCTCCCTTTTTTCCAAAAATTGGGCCCCACACACACCCACCCCTTCAGTGGCAGCAGTTGTGCCCCAGTTGTACACTTCACAGCTAGATTTGCATCAAGCACATTCAAAAATACGCCATTCTTATCCGTCCCCAGGATGACACCGGGGTAGGTAGCAAAGTCTTTCCTGATCCCAGCTCTGTTCATCTTGGCTTCTTTTAAAAACACATCAAGCAAGGGTTACTCCAAGCGGAGTCTCCCTTTTTTCCAAAAATTGGGCCCCACACACACCCACCCCTTCAGTGGCAGCAGTTGTGCCCCAGTTGTACACTTCACAGCTAGATTTGCATCAAGCACATTCAAAAATACGCCATTCTTATCCGTCCCCAGGATGACACCGGGGTAGGTAGCAAAGTCTTTCCTGATCCCAGCTCTGTTCATCTTGGCTTCTTTTAAAAACACATCAAGCAAGGGTTACTCCAAGCGGAGTCTCCCTTTTTTCCAAAAATTGGGCCCCACACACACCCACCCCTTCAGTGGCAGCAGTTGTGCCCCAGTTGTACACTTCACAGCTAGATTTGCATCAAGCACATTCAAAAATACGCCATTCTTATCCGTCCCCAGGATGACACCGGGGTAGGTAGCAAAGTCTTTCCTGATCCCAGCTCTGTTCATCTTGGCTTCTTTTAAAAACACATCAAGCAAGGGTTACTCCAAGCGGAGTCTCCCTTTTTTCCAAAAATTGGGCCCCACACACACCCACCCCTTCAGTGGCAGCAGTTGTGCCCCAGTTGTACACTTCACAGCTAGATTTGCATCAAGCACATTCAAAAATACGCCATTCTTATCCGTCCCCAGGATGACACCGGGGTAGGTAGCAAAGTCTTTCCTGATCCCAGCTCTGTTCATCTTGGCTTCTTTTAAAAACACATCAAGCAAGGGTTACTCCAAGCGGAGTCTCCCTTTTTTCCAAAAATTGGGCCCCACACACACCCACCCCTTCAGTGGCAGCAGTTGGGCCCTAGTTGTACACTTCACAGCTAGATTTGCATCAAGCACATTCAAAAATACGCCATTCTTATCCGTCCCCAGGATGACACCGGGGTAGGTAGCAAAGTCTTTCCTGATCCCAGCTCTGTTCATCTTGGCTTCTTTTAAAAACACATCAAGCAAGGGTTACTCCAAGCGGAGTCTCCCTTTTTTCCAAAAATTGGGCCCCACACACACCCACCCCTTCAGTGGCAGCAGTTGTGCCCCAGTTGTACACTTCACAGCTAGATTTGCATCAAGCACATTCAAAAATACGCCATTCTTATCCGTCCCCAGGATGACACCGGGGTAGGTAGCAAAGTCTTTCCTGATCCCAGCTCTGTTCATCTTGGCTTCTTTTAAAAACACATCAAGCAAGGGTTACTCCAAGCGGAGTCTCCCTTTTTTCCAAAAATTGGGCCCCACACACACCCACCCCTTCAGTGGCAGCAGTTGTGCCCCAGTTGTACACTTCACAGCTAGATTTGCATCAAGCACATTCAAAAATACGCCATTCTTATCCGTCCCCAGGATGACACCGGGGTAGGTAGCAAAGTCTTTCCTGATCCCAGCTCTGTTCATCTTGGCTTCTTTTAAAAACACATCAAGCAAGGGTTACTCCAAGCGGAGTCTCCCTTTTTTCCAAAAATTGGGCCCCACACACACCCACCCCTTCAGTGGCAGCAGTTGGGCCCTAGTTGTACACTTCACAGCTAGATTTGCATCAAGCACATTCAAAAATACGCCATTCTTATCCGTCCCCAGGATGACACCGGGGTAGGTAGCAAAGTCTTTCCTGATCCCAGCTCTGTTCATCTTGGCTTCTTTTAAAAACACATCAAGCAAGGGTTACTCCAAGCGGAGTCTCCCTTTTTTCCAAAAATTGGGCCCCACACACACCCACCCCTTCAGTGGCAGCAGTTGTGCCCCAGTTGTACACTTCACAGCTAGATTTGCATCAAGCACATTCAAAAATACGCCATTCTTATCCGTCCCCAGGATGACACCGGGGTAGGTAGCAAAGTCTTTCCTGATCCCAGCTCTGTTCATCTTGGCTTCTTTTAAAAACACATCAAGCAAGGGTTACTCCAAGCGGAGTCTCCCTTTTTTCCAAAAATTGGGCCCCACACACACCCACCCTTTCAGTGGCAGCAGTTGTGCCCCAGTTGTACACTTCACAGCTACATTTGCATCAAGCACATTCAAAAATACGCCATTCTTATCCGTCCCCAGGATGACACCGGGGTAGGTAGCAAAGTCTTTCCTGATCCCAGCTCTGTTCATCTTGGCTTCTTTTAAAAACACATCAAGCAAGGGTTACTCCAAGCGGAGTCTCCCTTTTTTCCAAAAATTGGGCCACACAGACACCCCATCAGTGGCAGCACTTGTGCCCTAGTTGCAAACAGGATGTTTTGATTTGCATCAAGCACATTCCAAATCCACAAGCATTTACTCTCCCCAGGATGACACAAGGGTAGTAAATTCCTTCTGGATCCATGACTTGTTCATTTTGATGAACGTCAGTCTGTCCACATTGTCACTGGACAGACGCGTGCGCTTATCTGTCAGCACACACCCAGCAGCACTGAAGACACGTTCAGAGACAACGCTGGCAGCTGGACACGACAAAATCTCCAAGGCGTAACTGGAGAGCTCTGGCCATTTTTCTAGATTTGAAGCCCAAAAGGAGCAAGGCTCCATTTGCAAAGTCATGGCATCGATGTTCATTTGGAGATACTCCTGTATCATCCTCTCCAGCCGTTGACTATGTGTCAGACTTGTTGTCTCTGGTGGCCTTGCAAAAGAGGGTCTAAAAAAATTATGAAAAGATTCCATAAAATTGCTGTTACCAGCACCAGATACGGTCCTACTGGTACGGGTAGACTGTTGAAGATGACGAGACCGTCCCATGTTTGTCAAGTTACAACTGGGAGATTCCCTCCCTGCACCTGCACGGTTGTTTGGTGGAAAAGCCGAGCTAAGATCGAGTAACAGCTTCTGCTGATACTCCTGCATACGTGCGTCCCTTTCTATGGCTGGAATTATGTCACAAAATTTGGACTTGTACCGGGGATCTAATAGTGTGGCAATCCAGTAGTCATCATCACTTCTAATTTTGACAATACGACTGTCATGTTGGAGGTAGTGCAACAAAAAGGCACTCATGTGTCTTGCGCAGCCATGCGGACCAAGTCCACGCTGTGTTTGTGGCATAGAGGTGCTACCCGTTCTTTCTTCCTCTGACATCTCCCCCCAACCTCTTTCAACTGAAATTTGACCAAGGTCTCCCTCATCCGCTGAGTCTTCCATGTCCATGGACAGTTCGTCCTCCATTTCTTCATGTTCTCCTGCACCTTGCTCAACATTTCGCCTGCTACTATGCGCCCTTGTCGATCCCTGTCCCCCATGGTCCCATGCCTGCTGCGTTGGTGATGATGAACGTCTGGACCTTGGTGATGTTGTTGTCCCTTGCGCATATGAATCCTCCTGTAGTTCCTCACCTTCATGTTGTCCCACCCCCTGACTCCGAATAGTGTTTAGCGTGTGCTCCAGCATGTAAATGACTGGAATCGTCATGCTGATAATGGCATTGTCAGCGCTAAACATATTCGTCGCCATGTCGAAACTGTGCAGAAGGGTCCATAGGTCCTTAATCTGAGACCACTCCATCAGGGTGATCTGCCCCACCTCTGCATCTCGTTGGCCCAGGCTATACGTCATGACGTATTGCACCAGGGCTCTGCGGTGCTGCCACAGTCGCTGTAACATGTGGAGAGTTGAATTCCAGCGTGTCGCCACATCGCATTTCAGGCGATGAACCGGCAGGCCGAAAGACTTCTGGAGCGATGCAAGTCGCTCTGCTGCGGCGCTTGAACGGCGGAAGTGAGCAGACAGTTTTCGTGCCCTGTTCAGAAGGCCATCTAGGCCGGGATAGTGTGTTAAAAATTGCTGGACGACAAGGTTCAACACGTGAGCCATACAAGGTACGTGTGTCACCTTGCCCAGGCAAAGGGCCGCACCCAGGTTTGCAGCATTGTCGCACACGGCCTTACCAGGCTGCAGGTTGAGTGGAGACAACCATTTATTAAACTCGGACCGCAGAGCTGACCACAACTCCTCAGCTGTGTGACTCTTATCCCAAGACATGTCAAGCTAAAGACCGCCTGATGCCGTTGCGCTCTGCTGCCAGCATAGTAATGAGGGGTGCGTGATTCCTTCTGCGCAGTGAGAATGCTGGTGGCCTGACCAGGCAGGCTTGGGGCGGAGGTGGAGGACCCAGATGAGGTGGAGGATGCAGAAGAAGTGGCGGAACTTGGACAGACAGAGGATTGACACACAAGTCGTGGGGACGGCAAGACTTGTGCAGCAGACCCTTCACCATCTATCACCATAGTTACCCAGTGCCCAGTCAGCGACATGTAACGTCCCTGTCCATGCTTACTGGTCCAAGTATCGGTGATGAAATGCACCCGTTCACACACAGAGTTTCTCAAGGAAGCGGTGATGTTGTGTGCGACATGCTGATGTAGCGCGGGCACACCTTTCTTAGAGAAGTAGTGGCGACTAGGCATCTGGTACTGGGGCACAGCGACAGACATAAGGTCTCTAAAATCCTGTGTGTCCACTAGGCGGAAAGGCAGAATTTCGGTAGCCAACAGCTTACAGAGGGATAGAGTCAACCTCTTAGCTTTGTCATGGGTCGCAGGAAGTGGCCTTTTATTTGACCACATCTGAGGGACAGAGATCTGGCTGCTGTGTGTAGACGGTGTTGAGTAGGGTGTCCCTGGAAAAATGCAGGTTTGTGAGGAAAGTGCAGGCAGAGACATGATGTTGCCTTCATCCAACGTTGGTGCTATCAATGTCTGAGAGAGCTGTACACACGTACTTGTTTCCCCTTCAAAGAAAACTGACGACCTACCAAGCAAACTGCCTGTTGCGGTTACAGTGGTGGAAGTTGTGCGTGGAAAACCAGGTGTGACAGCTGTCCCCACAGTGCTAGAAGATGAAGAGCGTGCAGATGCACTGGAAGGGGCAGGCGGTGGATGGTTCGCTCCGCTAGGCGGCATTGCAGCAAGGTGAGCTTCCCACTGGGACATATGATATTTATTCATGTGACGATTCATGGAAGAAGTTGTCAAACTGCTGAGGTTTTGCCCTCTACTAACAGAATCATGACAAATTTTACAGATCATATAATTTGGGCGATCTTTTGCTATGTCAAAAAAGGACAAGGCTAGGCAAGGCTTAGAGGGCATGCGACCTGCTGATCCACCCCGACTAGTGCTCAGAGGCACAGTGGTGGCTGAGGATGCAGTTGTAGACGTGCTACTAGTAGTTTGACTCTGTCCAGTGCTAGAAGATGAAGAGCGTGCAGATGCACTGGAAGGGGCAGGCGGTGGATGGTTCGCTCCGCTAGGCCGCATTGCAGCACGGTGAGCTTCCCACCGGGACCTATGATATTTATTCATGTGACGATTCATGGAAGAAGTTGTCAAACTGCTGAGGTTTTGACCTCTACTAAGAGAACCATGACAAAGTTTACAGATCACATAATTTGGGCGATCTTTTTCTATGTCAAAAAAGGACCAGGCTAGGCAAGGCTTAGAGGCCATGCGACCTGTTGATCCACCCCGAATAATGCTCATAGGCAGAGTGGTGGCTGAGGATGCAGTTGTAGACGTGCTACCAGTGCTCCGACTCTGTCCAGGAAGGCGCAAGGTAACTTCGTCGTCGGTTGCATCCTCCTCCACCGCCTCGGTTGACCTCCTCGAGTGCCTGACTGGGGGTTGACAGTAGGTGGGATCTAGAACTTCATCATCAATTGTTGTGTTTGCACTCCCCTCCCCCTCAGACCGAGCCTCTTCTTGCCCTGACCGAATATTTAAGTTGTCATCCCAATCGGGTATCTGCGTCTCATCTTCATCAGTATGTTCCTCATTGTCTATAACCACAGGTGTTACAGTTTGTGACAAAGGGTCAACATTATGCTCAGAAACTTGGTACTCACGGCCTGAATCAGAGTCACAAAAGTTCTGGGCATCACTGCAGACCATTTCCTGTTCTGTACTCACTGTAGCTTGGGAGCAGACCTCTGATTCCCAGGCTACAGTGTGACTGAACAGCTCTGCAGACTCAGCCATCTCAGTTCCACCATACTGTGCAGGGCTGATGGAGACTTCAGAGCTGGGAGAAAGCAAGTTTGATTGGGATGACAACTCAGAGGACTGGTGTTTTTTGGATGCGGTACTTGAAGTGGCTGAGAGGGCACTTGTTGGACCACTTGAGATCCATTCAAGCATTTTCCTTTTTTGCCCATCATCTACCTTTGTTCCTGTTGTTCGTGTCCGTAAAAAAGGGAGCACATCGGATTGTCCACGGTAAGTAGTAGACATCTTACTTTTGCTGGTAGATGGTCTATCTTCAGCAGATGATAATGGAGCTTTGCCACCTTCCCCACGGACAAAACCTTTTTTGCCTTTTCCACCACGCCTCTTCCCCTTTCCACCAGCATCTGTCATTTTGCCACTCATGTTGATTGCGACAAGATTGTGGACTGAAAATGTGGTATTAAAAATTGAGAGGTGGTGTAGATTTCAGTGGTGGTCTAGCTTTATTAACAGCAGAATAATAAAGAATAAATATCCCTGACAATGCAACTACGGCCCTTAAACTGGCAGCAAAAATTGCTAGTATAATGGCTTAGTAATAATGAGTTGGAGTGTGCAATGCAGGCAGAGGTGCTGCAAATGTCTTTGCACTAGTGTGACTATAGCAAAGTCCAATAGCCACGTATAGGATGCCACTAGGTACACTGAGTGTTTGCTAGTATAATGGCTTAGTTATAATGAGTTGGAGTGTGCAATGCAGGCAGACGCGCTCTGCAAATGTCTTTGCACTAGTGTGACTATAGCAAAGTCCAATAGCCACGTATAGGATGCCACTAGGTACACTGAGTGTTTGCTAGTATAATGGCTTAGTTATAATGAGTTGGAGTGTGCAATGCAGGCAGACGCGCTCTGCAAATGTCTTTCCACTAGTGTGACTATAGCAAAGTCCAATAGCCACGTATAGGATGCCACTAGGTACACTGAGTGTTTGCTAGTATAATGGCTTAGTTATAATGAGTTGGAGTGTGCAATGCAGGCAGACGCGCTCTGCAAATGTCTTTGCACTAGTGTGACTATAGCAAAGTCCAATAGCCACGTATAGGATGCCACCAGGTACACTGAGTGATTGCTAGTATAATGGCTTAGTTATAATGAGTTGGAGTGTGCAATGCAGGCAGACGCGCTCTGCAAATGTCTTTGCACTAGTGTGACTATAGCAAAGTCCAATAGCCACGTAAAGGATGCCACTAGGTACACTGAGTGTTTGCTAGTATAATGGCTTAGTTATAATGAGTTGGAGTGTGCAATGCAGGCAGAGGTGCTGCAAATGTCTTTGCACTAGTGGGACTATAGCAAAGTCCAATAGCCACGTATAGGATGCCACTAGGTACACTGAGTGTTTGCTAGTATAATGGCTTAGTTATCATGAGTTGGAGTGTGCAATGCAGGCAGACGCGCTCTGCAAATGTCTTTGCACTAGTGTGACTATAGCAAAGTCCAATAGCCACGTATAGGATGCCACTATGTACACTGAGTGTTTGCTAGTATAATGGCTTAGTTATAATGAGTTGGAGTGTGCAATGCAGGCAGACGCGCTCTGCAAATGTCTTTGCACTAGTGTGACTATAGCAAAGTCCAATAGCCACGTATAGGATGCCACTAGGTACACTGAGTGTTTGCTAGTATAATGGCTTAGTTATAATGAGTTGGAGTGTTCAATGCAGGCAGACGCGCTCTGCAAATGTCTTTGCACTAGTGTAACTATAGCAAAGTCCAATAGCCACGTATAGGATGCCACTAGGTACACTGAGTGTTTGCTAGTATAATAGCTTAGTTATAATGAGTTGGAGTGTGCAATGCAGGCAGACGCGCTCTGCAAATATCTTTGCACTAGTGTGACTATAGCAAACTCCAATAGCCACGTATAGGATGCCACTAGGTACACTGAGTGTTTGCTAGTATAATGGCTTAGTTATAATGAGTTTGAGTGTGCAATGCAGGCAGAGGCGCTCTGCAAATGTCTTTGCACTAGTGTGACTATAGCAAAGTCCAATAGCCACGTATAGGATGCCACTAGGTACACTGAGTGTTTGCTAGTATAATGGCTTAGTTATAATGAGTTGGAGTGTGCAATGCAGGCAGAGGTGCTGCAAATGTCTTTGCACTAGTGTGACTATAGCAAAGTCCAATAGCCACATATAGGATGCCACTAGGTACACTGAGTGTTTGCTAGTATAATGGCTTAGTTATAATGAGTTGGAGTGTGCAATGCAGGCAGATGCGCTCTGCAAATGTCTTTGCACTAGTGTGACTATAGCAAAGTCCAATAGCCACGTATAGGATGCCACTAGGTACACTGAGTGTTTGCTAGTATAATGGCTTAGTTATAATGAGTTGGAGTGTGCAATGCAGGCAGACGCGCTCTGCAAATGTCTTTGCACTAGTGTGACTATAGCAAAGTCCAATAGCCACGTATAGGATGCCACTAGGTGCACTGAGTGTTTGCTAGTATAATGGCTTAGTTATAATGAGTTGGAGTGTGCAATGCAGGCAGACGTGCTCTGCAAATGTCTTTGCACTAGTGTGACTATAGCAAAGTCCAATAGCCACGTATAGGATGCCACTAGGTACACTGAGTGTTTGCTAGTATAATGGCTTAGTTATAATGAGTTGGAGTGCGCAATGCAGGCAGACGCGCTCTGGAAATGTCTTTGCACTAGTGTGACTAAAGCAAAGTCCAATAGCCACGTATAGGATGCCACTAGGTACACTGAGTGTTTGCTAGTATAATGGCTTAGTTATAATGAGTTGGAGTGTGCAATGCAGGCAGAGGTGCTGCAAATGTCTTTGCACTAGTGGGACTATAGCAAAGTCCAATAGCCACGTATAGGATGCCACTAGGTACACTGAGTGTTTGCTAGTATAATGGCTTAGTTATAATGAGTTGGAGTGTGCAATGCAGGCAGAGGTGCTGCAAATGTCTTTGCACTAGTGGGACTATAGCAAAGTCCAATAGCCACGTATAGGATGCCACTAGCTACACTGAGTGTTTGCTAGTATAATGGCTTAGTTATCATGAGTTGGAGTGTGCAATGCAGGCAGACGCGCTCTGCAAATGTCTTTGCACTAGTGTGACTATAGCAAAGTCCAATAGCCACGTATAGGATGCCACTAGGTACACTGAGTGTTTGCTAGTATAATGGCTTAGTTATAATGAGTTGGAGTGTGCAATGCAGGCAGACGCGCTCTGCAAATGTCTTTGCACTAGTGTGACTATAGCAAAGTCCAATAGCCACGTATAGGATGCCACTAGGTAAACTGAGTGTTTACTAGTATAATGGCTTAGTTATAATGAGTTGGAGTGTGCAATGCAGGCAGAGGTGCTGCAAATGTCTTTGCACTAGTGTGACTATAGCAAAGTCCAATAGCCACGTATAGGATGCCACTAGGTACACTGAGTGTTTGCTAGTATAATGGCTTAGTTATAATGAGTTGGAGTGTGCAATGCAGGCAGACGCGCTCTGCAAATGTCTTTGCACTAGTGTGACTATAGCAAAGTCCAATAGCCACGTATAGGATGCCACTAGGTACACTGAGTGTTTGCTAGTATAATGGCTTAGTTTTAATGAGTTGGAGTGTGCAATGCAGGCAGACGCGCTCTGCAAATGTCTTTGCACTAGTGTGAATATAGCAAAGTCCAATAGCCACGTATAGGATGCCACTAGGTACACTGAGTGTTTGCTAGTATAATGGCTTAGTTATAATGAGTTGGAGTGTGCAATGCAGGCAGACGCGCTCTGCAAATGTCTTTGCACTAGTGTGACTATAGCAAAGTCCAATAGCCACGTATAGGATGCCACTAGGTACACTGAGTGTTTGCTAGTATAATGGCTTAGTTATAATGAGTTGGAGTGTGCAATGCAGGCAGAGGTGCTGCAAATGTCTTTGCACTAGTGTGACTATAGCAAAGTCCAATAGCCACGTATAGGATGCCACTAGGTACACTGAGTGTTTGCTAGTATAAAGGCTTAGTTATAATGAGTTGGAGTGTGCAATGCAGGCAGACGGGCTCTGCAAATGTCTTTGCACTAGTGTGACTATAGCAAAGTCCAATAGCCACGTATAGGATGCCACTAGGTACACTGAGTGTTTGCTAGTATAATGGCTTAGTTATAATGAGTTGGAGTGTGCAATGCAGGCAGACGCGCTCTGCAAATGTCTTTGCACTAGTGTGACTATAGCAAAGTCCAATAGCCACGTATAGGATGCCACTAGATACACTGAGTGTTTGCTAGTATAATGGCTTAGTTATAATGAGTTGGAGTGTGCAATGCAGGCAGAGGCGCTCTGCAAATGTCTTTGCACTAGTGTGACTATAGCAAAGTCCAATAGCCACGTATAGGATGCCACTAGGTACACTGAGTGTTTGCTAGTATAATGGCTTAGTTATAATGAGTTGGAGTGTGCAATGCAGGCAGAGGTGCTGCAAATGTCTTTGCACTAGTGTGACTATAGCAAAGTCCAATAGCCAAGTATAGGATGCCACTAGGTACACTGAGTGTTTGCTAGTATAATGGCTTAGTTATAATGAGTTGGAGTGTGCAATGCAGGCAGACGCGCTCTGCAAATGTCTTTGCACGAGTGTGACTACAGCAAAGTCCAATAGCCACGTATAGGATGCCACTAGGTACACTGAGTGTTTGCTAGTATAATGGCTTAGTTATAATGAGTTGGAGTGTGCAATGCAGGCAGACGCGCTTTGCAAATGTCTTTGCACTAGTGTGACTATAGCAAAGTCCAATAGCCACGTATAGGATGCCACTAGGTACTAGAGATGAGCGAACCGGTCGCGGTTCGGCTCGAGGTTGGTTCGCCGAACGGACCTCCCGTTCGAGTTCGGTTCGTCGAACGTTCGACGAACCGAACTCGAACTGCATAGGAAACAATGGCAGGCAATCACAAACACAGAAAAACACCTAGAAAACACCCTCAAAGGTGTCCTAAAGGTGACAAACAACTCAAACACATTGGAAAGTGACAAGGACATATACTCATGCGAAACCAAAACAGCTGGACAAGGAAAAAGAGGAGGACACACAGATATAGGCATGGCACGCCCTTCTAAAATCATGTAAAACACCGCAAGGTGACTCCAAGCGGAGTCTCCATTTTTTCCAAAAATTGGGCCACACACACACCCACCCCTTCAGTGGCAGCAGTTGTGCCCCAGTTGTACACTTCACAGCTACATTTGCATCAAGCACATTCAAAAATACGCCATTCTTATCCGTCCCCAGGATGACACCGGGGTAGGTAGCAAAGTCTTTCCTGATCCCAGCTCTGTTCATCTTGGCTTCTTTTAAAAACACATCAAGCAAGGGTTACTCCAAGCGGAGTCTCCCTTTTTTTCCAAAAATTGGGCCACACAGACACCCACCCCATCAGTGGCAGCACTTGGGCCCTAGTTGCAAACAGGATGTTTTGATTTGCATCAAGCACATTCAAAAATACGCCATTCTTATCCGTCCCCAGGATGACACCGGGGTAGGTAGCAAAGTCTTTGCTGATCCCAGCTCTGTTCATCTTGGCTTCTTTTAAAAACACATCAAGCAAGGGTTACTCCAAGCGGAGTCTCCCTTTTTTTCCAAAAATTGGGCCACACAGACACCCACCCCATCAGTGGCAGCACTTGGGCCCTAGTTGCAAACAGGATGTTTTGATTTGCATCAAGCACATTCAAAAATACGCCATTCTTATCCGTCCCCAGGATGACACCGGGGTAGGTAGCAAAGTATTTCCTGATCCCAGCTCTGTTCATCTTGGCTTCTTTTAAAAACACATCAAGCAAGGGTTACTCCAAGCGGAGTCTCCCTTTTTTCCAAAAATTGGGCCACACAGACACCCACCCCATCAGTGGCAGCACTTGGGCCCTAGTTGCAAACAGGATGTTTTGATTTGCATCAAGCACATTCAAAAATACGCCATTCTTATCCGTCCCCAGGATGACACCGGGGTAGGTAGCAAAGTCTTTGCTGATCCCAGCTCTGTTCATCTTGGCTTCTTTTAAAAACACATCAAGCAAGGGTTACTCCAAGCGGAGTCTCCCTTTTTTTCCAAAAATTGGGCCACACAGACACCCACCCCATCAGTGGCAGCACTTGGGCCCTAGTTGCAAACAGGATGTTTTGATTTGCATCAAGCACATTCAAAAATACGCCATTCTTATCCGTCCCCAGGATGACACCGGGGTAGGTAGCAAAGTCTTTGCTGATCCCAGCTCTGTTCATCTTGGCTTCTTTTAAAAACACATCAAGCAAGGGTTACTCCAAGCGGAGTCTCCCTTTTTTTCCAAAAATTGGGCCACACAGACACCCACCCCATCAGTGGCAGCACTTGGGCCCTAGTTGCAAACAGGATGTTTTGATTTGCATCAAGCACATTCAAAAATACGCCATTCTTATCCGTCCCCAGGATGACACCGGGGTAGGTAGCAAAGTATTTCCTGATCCCAGCTCTGTTCATCTTGGCTTCTTTTAAAAACACATCAAGCAAGGGTTACTCCAAGCGGAGTCTCCCTTTTTTTCCAAAAATTGGGCCACACAGACACCCACCCCATCAGTGGCAGCACTTGGGCCCTAGTTGCAAACAGGATGTTTTGATTTGCATCAAGGACATTCAAAAATACGCCATTCTTATCCGTCCCCAGGATGACACCGGGGTAGGTAGCAAAGTATTTCCTGATCCCAGCTCTGTTGATCTTGGCTTCTTTTAAAAACACATCAAGCAAGGGTTACTCCAAGCGGAGTCTCCCTTTTTTCCAAAAATTGGGCCACACAGACACCCACCCCATCAGTGGCAGCACTTGGGCCCTAGTTGCAAACAGGATGTTTTGATTTGCATCAAGCACATTCAAAAATACGCCATTCTTATCCGTCCCCAGGATGACACCGGGGTAGGTAGCAAAGTCTTTGCTGATCCCAGCTCTGTTCATCTTGGCTTCTTTTAAAAACACATCAAGCAAGGGTTACTCCAAGCGGAGTCTCCCTTTTTTTCCAAAAATTGGGCCACACAGACACCCACCCCATCAGTGGCAGCACTTGGGCCCTAGTTGCAAACAGGATGTTTTTATTTGCATCAAGCACATTCAAAAATACGCCATTCTTATCCGTCCCCAGGATGACACCGGGGTAGGTAGCAAAGTCTTTGCTGATCCCAGCTCTGTTCATCTTGGCTTCTTTTAAAAACACATCAAGCAAGGGTTACTCCAAGCGGAGTCTCCCTTTTTTTCCAAAAATTGGGCCACACAGACACCCACCCCATCAGTGGCAGCACTTGGGCCCTAGTTGCAAACAGGATGTTTTGATTTGCATCAAGCACATTCAAAAATACGCCATTCTTATCCGTCCCCAGGATGACACCGGGGTAGGTAGCAAAGTATTTCCTGATCCCAGCTCTGTTCATCTTGGCTTCTTTTAAAAACACATCAAGCAAGGGTTACTCCAAGCGGAGTCTCCCTTTTTTCCAAAAATTGGGCCACACAGACACCCACCCCATCAGTGGCAGCACTTGGGCCCTAGTTGCAAACAGGATGTTTTGATTTGCATCAAGCACATTCAAAAATACGCCATTCTTATCCGTCCCCAGGATGACACCGGGGTAGGTAGCAAAGTCTTTGCTGATCCCAGCTCTGTTCATCTTGGCTTCTTTTAAAAACACATCAAGCAAGGGTTACTCCAAGCGGAGTCTCCCTTTTTTTCCAAAAATTGGGCCACACAGACACCCACCCCATCAGTGGCAGCACTTGGGCCCTAGTTGCAAACAGGATGTTTTGATTTGCATCAAGCACATTCAAAAATACGCCATTCTTATCCGTCCCCAGGATGACACCGGGGTAGGTAGCAAAGTCTTTGCTGATCCCAGCTCTGTTCATCTTGGCTTCTTTTAAAAACACATCAAGCAAGGGTTACTCCAAGCGGAGTCTCCCTTTTTTCCAAAAATTGGGCCACACAGACACCCACCCCATCAGTGGCAGCACTTGGGCCCTAGTTGCAAACAGGATGTTTTGATTTGCATCAAGCACATTCAAAAATACGCCATTCTTATCCGTCCCCAGGATGACACCGGGGTAGGTAGCAAAGTCTTTGCTGATCCCAGCTCTGTTCATCTTGGCTTCTTTTAAAAACACATCAAGCAAGGGTTACTCCAAGCGGAGTCTCCCTTTTTTTCCAAAAATTGGGCCACACAGACACCCACCCCATCAGTGGCAGCACTTGGGCCCTAGTTGCAAACAGGATGTTTTGATTTGCATCAAGCACATTCAAAAATACGCCATTCTTATCCGTCCCCAGGATGACACCGGGGTAGGTAGCAAAGTCTTTCCTGATCCCAGCTCTGTTCGTCTTGGCTTCTTTTAAAAACACATCAAGCAAGGGTTACTCCAAGCGGAGTCTCCCTTTTTTTCCAAAAATTGGGCCACACAGACACCCACCCCATCAGTGGCAGCACTTGGGCCCTAGTTGCAAACAGGATGTTTTGATTTGCATCAAGCACATTCAAAAATACGCCATTCTTATCCGTCCCCAGGATGACACCGGGGTAGGTAGCAAAGTATTTCCTGATCCCAGCTCTGTTCATCTTGGCTTCTTTTAAAAACACATCAAGCAAGGGTTACTCCAAGCGGAGTCTCCCTTTTTTCCAAAAATTGGGCCACACAGACACCCACCCCATCAGTGGCAGCACTTGGGCCCTAGTTGCAAACAGGATGTTTTGATTTGCATCAAGCACATTCAAAAATACGCCATTCTTATCCGTCCCCAGGATGACACCGGGGTAGGTAGCAAAGTCTTTGCTGATCCCAGCTCTGTTCATCTTGGCTTCTTTTAAAAACACATCAAGCAAGGGTTACTCCAAGCGGAGTCTCCCTTTTTTTCCAAAAATTGGGCCACACAGACACCCACCCCATCAGTGGCAGCACTTGGGCCCTAGTTGCAAACAGGATGTTTTGATTTGCATCAAGCACATTCAAAAATACGCCATTCTTATCCGTCCCCAGGATGACACCTGGGTAGGTAGCAAAGTCTTTGCTGATCCCAGCTCTGTTCATCTTGGCTTCTTTTAAAAACACATCAAGCAAGGGTTACTCCAAGCGGAGTCTCCCTTTTTTTCCAAAAATTGGGCCACACAGACACCCACCCCATCAGTGGCAGCACTTGGGCCCTAGTTGCAAACAGGATGTTTTGATTTGCATCAAGCACATTCAAAAATACGCCATTCTTATCCGTCCCCAGGATGACACCGGGGTAGGTAGCAAAGTATTTCCTGATCCCAGCTCTGTTCATCTTGGCTTCTTTTAAAAACACATCAAGCAAGGGTTACTCCAAGCGGAGTCTCCCTTTTTTCCAAAAATTGGGCCACACAGACACCCACCCCATCAGTGGCAGCACTTGGGCCCTAGTTGCAAACAGGATGTTTTGATTTGCATCAAGCACATTCAAAAATACGCCATTCTTATCCGTCCCCAGGATGACACCGGGGTAGGTAGCAAAGTCTTTGCTGATCCCAGCTCTGTTCATCTTGGCTTCTTTTAAAAACACATCAAGCAAGGGTTACTCCAAGCGGAGTCTCCCTTTTTTCCAAAAATTGGGCCACACAGACACCCACCCCATCAGTGGCAGCACTTGGGCCCTAGTTGCAAACAGGATGTTTTGATTTGCATCAAGCACATTCAAAAATACGCCATTCTTATCCGTCCCCAGGATGACACCGGGGTAGGTAGCAAAGTCTTTCCTGATCCCAGCTCTGTTCATCTTGGCTTCTTTTAAAAACACATCAAGCAAGGGTTACTCCAAGCGGAGTCTCCCTTTTTTTCCAAAAATTGGGCCACACAGACACCCACCCCATCAGTGGAAGCACTTGGGCCCTAGTTGTACACTTCACAGCTACATTTGCATCAATCACATTCAAAAATACCCCATAATTAACCGTCCCCAGGATGACACCGGGGTAGGTAGCAAAGTCTTTGCTGACCCATGACTTGTTCATCTTGGCTTCTTTTAAAAACAATGTAAGCAAGGGTTACTCCAAGCGGAGTCTCCCTTTTTTCCAAAAATTGGGCCACACAGACACCCACCCCATCAGTGGCAGCACTTGGGCCCTAGTTGCAAACAGGATGTTTTGATTTGCATCAAGCACATTCCAAATCTACAAGCATTTACTCTCCCCAGGATGACACAGGGGTAGTAAATTCCTTCTGGATCCATGACTTGTTCATTTTGATGAACGTCAGTCTGTCCACATTGTCACTGGACAGACGCGTGCGCTTATCTGTCAGCACACACCCAGCAGCACTGAATACACGTTCAGAGACAACGCTGGCAGCTGGACACGACAAAATCTCCAAGGCGTAACTGGAGAGCTCTTGCCATTTTTCTATGTTTGAAGCCCAAAAGGAGCAAGGCTCCAGTTGCACAGTCATGGCATCGATGTTCATTTGGAGATACTCCTGTATTATCCTCTCCAGCCGTTGAGTATGTGTCAGACTTGTTGTCTCTGGTGGCCTTGCAAAAGAGGGTCTAAAAAAATTATGAAAAGATTCCATAAAATTGCTGTTACCGGCACCAGATACGGTCCTACTGGTACGGGTAGACTGGTGAAGATGACGAGACCGTCCCATGTTTGTCAAGTTACAACTGGGAGATTCCCTCCCTGCACCTGCACGGTTGTTTGGTGGAAAAGCCGAGCTAAGATCGAGTAACAGCTTCTGCTGATACTCCTGCATACGTGCGTCCCTTTCTATGGCTGGAATTATGTCACAAAATTTGGACTTGTACCGGGGATCTAATAGTGTGGCAATCCAGTAGTCATCATCACTTCTAATTTTGACAATACGACTGTCATGTTGGAGGTAGTGCAACAAAAAGGCACTCATGTGTCTTGCGCAGCCATGCGGACCAAGTCCACGCTGTGTTTGTGGCATAGAGGTGCTACCCGTTCTTTCTTCCTCTGACATCTCCCCCCAACCTCTTTCAACTGAAATTTGACCAAGGTCTCCCTCATCCGCTGAGTCTTCCATGTCCATGGACAGTTCGTCCTCCATTTCTTCATGTTCTCCTGCACCTTGCTCAACATTTCGCCTGCTACTATGCGCCCTTGTCGATCCCTGTTCCCCATGGTCCCATGCCTGCTGCGTTGGTGATGATGAATGTCTGGACCTTGGTGATGTTGTTGTCCCTTGCACATATGAATCCTCCTGTAGTTCCTCCCCTTCATGTTGTCCCACCCCCTGACTCCGAATAGTGTTTAGCGTGTGCTCCAGCATGTAAATGACTGGAATCGTCATGCTGATAATGGCATTGTCAGAGCTAAACATATTCGTCGCCATGTCGAAACTGTGCAGAAGGGTGCATAGGTCCTTGATCTGAGACCACTCCATCAGGGTGATCTGCCCCACCTCTGCATCTCGTTGGCCCAGGCTATACGTCATGACGTATTGCACCAGGGCTCTGCGGTGCTGCCACAGTCGCTGTAACATGTGGAGAGTTGAATTCCAGCGTGTCGCCACATCGCATTTCAGGCGATGAACCGGCAGGCCGAAAGACTTCTGTAGCGATGCAAGTCGCTCAGCTGCGGCGCTTGAACGCCGGAAGTGAGCAGACAGTTTTCGTGCCCTGTTCAGAAGGCCATCTAGGCCGGGATAGTGTGTTAAAAATTGCTGCACGACAAGGTTCAACACGTGAGCCATACAAGGTACGTGTGTCACCTTGCCCAGGCGAAGGGCCGCACCCAGGTTTGCAGCATTGTCGCACACGGCCTTACCAGGCTGCAGGTTGAGTGGAGACAACCATTTATTAAACTCGGACCGCAGAGCTGACCACAACTCCTCAGCTGTGTGACTCTTATTACCAAGACATGTCAAGCTAAAGACCGCCTGATGCCGTTGCGCTCGGCTGCCAGCATAGTAATGAGGCGTGCGTGATTCCTTCTGCGCAGTGAGAACGCTGGTGGCCTGACCAGGCAGGCTTGGGGCGGAGGTGGAGGACCCAGATGAGGTGGAGGATGCAGAAGCTGTGGCTGAACTTGTACAGACAGAGGATTGACACACAAGTCGTGGGGACGGCAAGACTTGTGCAGCAGACCCTTCACCATCTATCACCATAGTTACCCAGTGCCCAGTCAGCGACATGTAACGTCCCTGTCCATGCTTACTGGTCCAAGTATCGGTGGTGAAATGCACCCGTTCACACACAGAGTTTCTCAAGGAAGCGGTGATGTTGTGTGCGACATGCTGGTGTAGCGCGGGCACACCTTTCTTAGAGAAGTAGTGGCGACTAGGCATCTGGTACTGGGGCACAGCGACAGACATAAGGTCTCTAAAATCCTGTGTGTCCACTAGGCGGAAAGGCAGCATTTCGGTAGCCAACAGCTTACAGAGGGATAGAGTCAACCTCTTAGCTTTGTCATGGGTCGGAGGAAGTGGCCTTTTATTTGACCACATCTGAGGGACAGAGATCTGGCTGCTGTGTGTAGACGGTGTTGAGTAGGGTGTCCCTGGAAAAATGCAGGTTTGTGAGGAAAGTGCAGGCGGAGACATGATGTTGCCTTCATCCAACGTTGGTGCTATCGATGTCTGAGAGAGCTGTACACACTCACTTGTTTCCCCTTCCAAACCAACTGACGACCTTACAAGCAAACTGCCTGTTGCGGTTACAGTGGTGGAAGTTTTGCGTGGAAAAACAGGTGTGACAGCTGTCCCCACAGTCCTAGAAGATGAAGAGCGCGCGGATGCACTGGAAGGGGCGGGCGGTGGATGGTTCGCTCCGCAAGCCGGCATTGCAGCACGGTGAGCTTCCCACCGGGACTTATGATATTTATTCATGTGACGATTCATGGAAGAAGTTGTCAAACTGCTGAGGTTTTGACCTCTACTAACAGAATCATGACAAATGTTACATATCACATGAGTTGGGCGATCTTTTTCGATGTGAAAAAAGGCCCAGGCTAGGCAAGGCTTAGAGGCCATGCGACCTGTTGATCCACCCCGAATAATGCTCATAGGCAGAGTGGTGGCTGAGGATGCAGTTGTAGACGTGCTACCAGTGCTCCGACTCTGTCCAGGAAGGCGCAAGGTAACTTCGTCGTCGGTTGCATCCTCCTCCACCGCCTCTGTTGACCTCCTCGAGTGCCTGACTGGGGGTTGACAGTAGGTGGGATCTAGAACGTCATCATCAATTGTTGTGTTCGCACTCCCCTCCCCCTCAGACCGAGCCTCTTCTTGCCCTGACCGAATATTTAAGTTGTCATCCCAATCGGGTATCTGCGTCTCATCTTCATCAGTATGTTCCTCATTGTCTATAACCACAGGTGTTACAGTTTGTGACAAAGGGTCAACATTATGCTCAGAAACTTGGTCCTCACGGCCTGAATCTGAGTCACAAAGGTTCTGGGCATCACTGCAGACCATTTCCTGTTCTGTACTCACTGTAGCTTGGGAGCAGACCTCTGATTCCCAGGCTATAGTGTAACTGAACAGCTCTGCAGACTCAGCCATCTCAGTTCCACCATACTGTGCAGGGCTGATGGAGACTTCAGAGCTGGGAGAAATCAAGTGTGATTGGGATGACAACTCAGAGGAATGGTGTTTTTTGGATGCGGTACTTGAAGTGGCTGAGAGGGCACTTGTTGGACCACTTGAGATCCATTCAAGCATTTTCCTTTTTTGCCCATCATCTACCTTTGTTCCTCTTGTTCGTGTCCGTAAAAAAGGGAGCACATCGGATTGTCCACAATAAGTAGTAGACATCTTACTTTTGCTAGTAGATGGTCTATCTTCAGCAGATGATAATGGAGCTTTGGCACCTTCCCCACTGACAAAACCTTTTTTGCCTTTTCCACCACGCCTCTTCCCCTTTCCACCAGCATCTGTCATTTTGCCACTCATGTTGATTGCGACAAGATTGTGGACTGAAAATGTGGTAGTAAAAATTGAGAGGGGGTGAAGATTGCAGTGGTGGTCTAGCTTTATTAACAGCAGAATAATAAAGAATAAATATCCCTGACAATGTAACTTAGTTATAATTCGTTGGAGTGTGCAACGCAGGCAGACGTGCTGCAAATGTCTTGGCACTAGTGGGACTATAGCAAAGTCCAATAGCCACGTATAGGATGCCACTAGGTTCACTGAGTGTGTGCTAGTATAATGGCTTAGTTATAATTAGTTGGAGTGTGCAACGCAGGCAGATGCGCTCTGCAAATGTCTTGGCACTAGTAGGACTATAGCAAAGTCCAATAGCCACGTATAGGATGCCACTAGGTACACTGAGTGTGTGCTAGTATAATGGCTTAGTTATAATTAGTTGGAGTGTGCAACGCAGGCAGACGTGCTGCAAATGTCTTGGCACTAGTGGGACTATAGCAAAGTCCAATAGCCACGTATAGGATGCCACTAGGTACACTGAGTGTGTGCTAGTATAATGGCTTAGTTATAATTAGTTGGAGTGTGCAACGCAGGCAGACGTGCTGCAAATGTCTTGGCACTAGTGGGACTATAGCAAAGTCCAATAGCCACGTATAGGATGCCACTAGGTACACTGAGTGTGTGCTAGTATAATGGCTTAGTTATAATTAGTTGGAGTGTGCAACGCAGGCAGACGTGCTGCAAATGTCTTGGCACTAGTGGGACTATAGCAAAGTCCAATAGCCACGTATAGGATGCCACTAGGTACACTGAGTGTGTGCTAGTATAATGGCTTAGTTATAATTAGTTGGAGTGTGCAACGCAGGCAGACGTGCTGCAAATGTCTTGGCACTAGTGGGACTATAGCAAAGTCCAATAGCCACGTATAGGATGCCACTAGGTACACTGAGTGTGTGCTAGTATAATAGCTTAGTTATAATTAGTTGGAGTGTGCAACGCAGGCAGACGTGCTGCAAATGTCTTGGCACTAGTGGGACTATAGCAAAGTCCAATAGCCACGTATAGGATGCCACTAGGTACACTGAGTGTGTGCTAGTATAATGGCTTAGTTATAATTAGTTGGAGTGTGCAACGCAGGCAGACGTGCTGCAAATGTCTTGGCACTAGTGGGACTATAGTAAAGTCCAATAGCCACGTATAGGATGCCACTAGGTACACTGAGTGTGTGCTAGTATAATGGCTTAGTTATAATTAGTTGGAGTGTGCAACGCAGGCAGACGTGCTGCAAATGTCTTGGCACTAGTGGGACTATAGCAAAGTCCAATAGCCACGTATAGGATGCCACTAGGTACACTGAGTGTGTGCTAGTATAATGGCTTAGTTATAATTAGTTGGAGTGTGCAACGCAGGCAGACATGCTGCAAATGTCTTGGCACTAGTGGGACTATAGCAAAGTCCAATAGCCACGTATAGGATGCCACTAGGTACACTGAGTGTGTGCTAGTATAATGGCTTAGTTATAATTAGTTGGAGTGTGCAACGCAGGCAGACGTGCTGCAAATGTCTTGGCACTAGTGGGACTATAGCAAAGTCCAATAGCCACGTATAGGATGCCACTAGGTACACTGAGTGTGTGCTAGTATAATGGCTTAGTTATAATTAGTTGGAGTGTGCAACGCAGGCAGACGTGCTGCAAATGTCTTGGCACTAGTGGGACTATAGCAAAGTCCAATAGCCACGTATAGGATGCCACTAGGTACACTGAGTGTGTGCTAGTATAATGGCTTAGTTATAATTAGTTGGAGTGTGCAACGCAGGCAGACGTGCTGCAAATGTCTTGGCACTAGTGGGACTATAGCAAAGTCCAATAGCCACGTATAGGATGCCACTAGGTACACTGAGTGTGTGCTAGTATAATGGCTTAGTTATAATTAGTTGGAGTGTGCAACGCAGGCAGACGTGCTGCAAATGTCTTGGCACTAGTGGGACTATAGCAAAGTCCAATAGCCACGTATAGGATGCCACTAGGTACACTGAGTGTGTGCTAGTATAATGGCTTAGTTATAATTAGTTGGAGTGTGCAACGCAGGCAGACGTGCTGCAAATGTCTTGGCACTAGTGGGACTATAGCAAAGTCCAATAGCCACGTATAGGATGCCACTAGGTACACTGAGTGTGTGCTAGTATAATGGCTTAGTTATAATTAGTTGGAGTGTGCAACGCAGGCAGACGTGCTGCAAATGTCTTGGCACTAGTGGGACTATAGCAAAGTCCAATAGCCACGTATAGGATGCCACTAGGTACACTGAGTGTGTGCTAGTATAATGGCTTAGTTATAATTAGTTGGAGTGTGCAACGCAGGCAGACGTGCTGCAAATGTCTTGGCACTAGTGGGACTATAGCAAAGTCCAATATCCACGTATAGGATGCCACTAGGTTCACTGAGTGTGTGCTAGTATAATGGCTTAGTTATAATTAGTTGGAGTGTGCAACGCAGGCAGATGCGCTCTGCAAATGTCTTGGCACTAGTAGGACTATAGCAAAGTCCAATAGCCACGTATAGGATGCCACTAAAAAACACTTAGTGTGTGCAAGTATAATGGCTTAGTTATAATTGGTTGGAGTGTGCAACGCAGGCAGATGCGCTCTGCAAATGTCTTGGCACTAGTGGGACTATAGCAAAGTCCAATAGCCACGTATAGGATGCCACTAGGTACACTGAGTGTGTGCTAGTATAATGGCTTAGTTATAATTAGTTGGAGTGTGCAACACAGGCAGACGTGCTGCAAATGTCTTGGCACTAGTGGGACTATAGCAAAGTCCAATAGCCACGTATAGGATGCCACTAGGTACACTGAGTGTGTGCTAGTATAATGGCTTAGTTATAATTAGTTGGAGTGTGCAACGCAGGCAGACGTGCTGCAAATGTCTTGGCACTAGTGGGACTATAGCAAAGTCCAATAGCCACGTATAGGATGCCACTAGGTACACTGAGTGCGTGCTAGTATAATGGCTTAGTTATAATTAGTTGGAGTGTGCAACGCAGGCAGACGTGCTGCAAATGTCTTGGCACTAGTGGGACTATAGCAAAGTCCAATAGCCACGTATAGGATGCCACTAGGTACACTGAGTGTGTGCTAGTATAATGGCTTAGTTATAATTAGTTGGAGTGTGCAACGCAGGCAGACGTGCTGCAAATGTCTTGGCACTAGTGGGACTATAGCAAAGTCCAATAGCCACGTATAGGATGCCACTAGGTACACTTAGTGTGTGCTAGTATAATGGCTTAGTTATAATTAGTTGGAGTGTGCAACGCAGGCAGACGTGCTGCAAATGTCTTGGCACTAGTGGGACTATAGCAAAGTCCAATAGCCACGTATAGGATGCCACTAGGTACACTGAGTGTGTGCTAGTATAATGGCTTAGTTATAATTAGTTGGAGTGTGCAACGCAGGCAGACATGCTGCAAATGTCTTGGCACTAGTGGGACTATAGCAAAGTCCAATAGCCACGTATAGGATGCCACTAGGTACACTGAGTGTGTGCTAGTATAATGGCTTAGTTATAATTAGTTGGAGTGTGCAACGCAGGCAGACGTGCTGCAAATGTCTTGGCACTAGTGGGACTATAGCAAAGTCCAATAGCCACGTATAGGATGCCACTAGGTACACTGAGTGTGTGCTAGTATAATGGCTTAGTTATAATTAGTTGGAGTGTGCAACGCAGGCAGACGTGCTGCAAATGTCTTGGCACTAGTGGGACTATAGCAAAGTCCAATAGCCACGTATAGGATGCCACTAGGTACACTGAGTGTGTGCTAGTATAATGGCTTAGTTATAATTAGTTGGAGTGTGCAACGCAGGCAGACGTGCTGCAAATGTCTTGGCACTAGTGGGACTATAGCAAAGTCCAATAGCCACGTATAGGATGCCACTAGGTACACTGAGTGTGTGCTAGTATAATGGCTTAGTTATAATTAGTTGGAGTGTGCAACGCAGGCAGACGTGCTGCAAATGTCTTGGCACTAGTGGGACTATAGCAAAGTCCAATAGCCACGTATAGGATGCCACTAGGTACACTGAGTGTGTGCTAGTATAATGGCTTAGTTATAATTAGTTGGAGTGTGCAACGCAGGCAGACGTGCTGCAAATGTCTTGGCACTAGTGGGACTATAGCAAAGTCCAATAGCCACGTATAGGATGCCACTAGGTACACTGAGTGTGTGCTAGTATAATGGCTTAGTTATAATTAGTTGGAGTGTGCAACGCAGGCAGACGTGCTGCAAATGTCTTGGCACTAGTGGGACTATAGCAAAGTCCAATAGCCACGTATAGGATGCCACTAGGTACACTGAGTGTGTGCTAGTATAATGGCTTAGTTATAATTAGTTGGAGTGTGCAACGCAGGCAGACGTGCTGCAAATGTCTTGGCACTAGTGGGACTATAGCAAAGTCCAATAGCCACGTATAGGATGCCACTAGGTACACTGAGTGTGTGCTAGTATAATGGCTTAGTTATAATTAGTTGGAGTGTGCAACGCAGGCAGACGTGCTGCAAATGTCTTGGCACTAGTGGGACTATAGCAAAGTCCAATAGCCACGTATAGGATGCCACTAGGTACACTGAGTGTGTGCTAGTATAATGGCTTAGTTATAATTAGTTGGAGTGTGCAACGCAGGCAGACGTGCTGCAAATGTCTTGGCACTAGTGGGACTATAGCAAAGTCCAATAGCCACGTATAGGATGCCACTAGGTACACTGAGTGTGTGCTAGTATAATGGCTTAGTTATAATTAGTTGGAGTGTGCAACGCAGGCAGACGTGCTGCAAATGTCTTGGCACTAGTGGGACTATAGCAAAGTCCAATAGCCACGTATAGGATGCCACTAGGTACACTGAGTGTGTGCTAGTATAATGGCTTAGTTATAATTAGTTGGAGTGTGCAACGCAGGCAGACGTGCTGCAAATGTCTTGGCACTAGTGGGACTATAGCAAAGTCCAATATCCACGTATAGGATGCCACTAGGTTCACTGAGTGTGTGCTAGTATAATGGCTTAGTTATAATTAGTTGGAGTGTGCAACGCAGGCAGATGCGCTCTGCAAATGTCTTGGCACTAGTAGGACTATAGCAAAGTCCAATAGCCACGTATAGGATGCCACTAAAAAACACTTAGTGTGTGCAAGTATAATGGCTTAGTTATAATTAGTTGGAGTGTGCAACGCAGGCAGATGCGCTCTGCAAATGTCTTGGCACTAGTGGGACTATAGCAAAGTCCAATAGCCACGTATAGGATGCCACTAGGTACACTGAGTGTTTGCTAGTAAAATTGCTTAGTTTAAAAATGTTGTAGTGTGCAATGCAGGCAGACGTGCTCTGCAAATGTCTTTGCACTAGTGGGACTATAGCAAAGTCCAATAGCCACGTATAGGATGCCACTAGGTACACTGAGTGTTTGCTAGTAAAATTGCTTAGTTTAAAAAACTTGGAGTGTGCAATGCAGGCAGATGTGCTCTGCTAATGTCTTTGCACTAGTGGGACTATAGCAAAGTCCAATAGCCACGTATAGGATGCCACTAGGTACACTGAGTGTGTGCTAGTATAATGGCTTAGTTATAATTCGTTGGAGTGTGCAACGCAGGCAGATGCGCTCTGCAAATGTCTTGGCACTAGTGGGACTATAGCAAAGTCCAATAGCCACGTATAGGATGCCACTAGGTACACTGAGTGTTTGCTAGTAAAATTGCTTAGTTTAAAAAAGTTGTAGTGTGCAATGCAGGCAGACGTGCTCTGCAAATGTCTTTGCACTAGTGGGACTATAGCAAAGTCCAATAGCCACGTATAGGATGCCACTAGGTACACTGAATGTTTGCTAGTATAATGGCTTACTTAGAATGAGTTGGAGTGTGCAGAGGACAAGAGGGTACAGTGGCAGGATTGTGGTGCTCTGGGTAGAGGAATGGAAGCCTGCCTTTCTATTCCCTCCTAATGGTGAAATGCAGGGAGGAAATCCCTGACCTGGGCTACACAGACGCTGTTGCTGTTTGCAGGACCTGTCACTTATGGCTCTCTGACCCTGCCGCTTTGAGCCCTTAAAAGGACTGCTAGAATGTGCTCTCCCTAAGCTGTCTAACGCTGTGTATGCAGCGCATACAGCTGTATCGGCTATAGGACTCAGGAAGACGGAGCTGCGACACTGATGTCTGACACCAAAGACGCAGAAGGCAGATTTATGGCGTTCGTGAAGAAAATGTCCGGTTTTATAATGCAGGGACATGTGACATGCAGATCCTATCACACATGCCGTTGCTTCTCTGGCTCAAAGTCCACTTAGGTGTGTGTGTGTCTGTGATTGGCTGACATGCTGGCCCGCCCCACAAGACGCGCGCGCTTAGGGAAGGAAGACAAGAAAAAAAAAAAAAAAATGGCGATCGCCATTATAGAAACAGCAGTGATCTGAAGGCGCTGTTCACGCACACTATACACTGAAATGTGATAATAGTTTGATTCACAGAGTGACTTACACTATTACAGCAGAAACCAAGCTAGGATTTAGCTGTTTTTTGGCTGCTAGAACCGTTCTCGAACGTTTCTAGAACTATCGAGCTTTTGCAAAAAGCTCGAGTTCTAGATCGATCTAGAACATGCCCCAAAATCACTCGAGCCGCGAACTGGAGAACCACGAACCACGAACCGCGCTCAACTCTACTAGGTACACTGAGTGTTTGCTAGTATAATGGCTTAGTTATAATTAGTTGGAGTGTGCAATGCAGGCAGAGGTGCTGCAAATGTCTTTGCACTAGTGTGACTATAGCAAAGTCCAATAGCCACGTATAGGATGCCACTAGGTACACTGAGTGTTTGCTAGTATAATGGCTTAGTTGTAATGAGTTGGAGTGTGCAATGCAGGCAGACGCGCTCTGCAAATGTCTTTGCACTAGTGTGACTATAGCAAAGTCCAATAGCCACGTATAGGATGCCACTAGGTACACTGAGTGTTTGCTAGTATAATGGCTTAGTTATAATGAGTTGGAGTGTGCAATGCAGGCAGAGGTGCTGCAAATGTCTTTGCACTAGTGTGACTATAGCAAAGTCCAATAGCCACGTATAGGATGCCACTAGGTACACTGAGTGTGTGCTAGTATAATGGCTTAGTTATAATGAGTTGGAGTGTGCAATGCAGGCAGACGCGCTCTGCAAATGTCTTTGCACTAGTGTGACTATAGCAAAGTCCAATAGCCACATATAGGATGCCACTAGGTACACTGAGTGTTTGCTAGTATAATGGCTTAGTTATAATGAGTTGGAGTGTGCAATGCAGGCAGAGGCGCTCTGCAAATGTCTATGCACTAGTGTGACTATAGCAAAGTCCAATAGCCACGTATAGGATTCCACTAGGTACACTGAGTGTTTGCTAGTATAATGGCTTAGTTATAATGAGTTGGAGTGTGCAATGCAGGCAGACGCGCTCTGCAAATGTCTTTGCACTAGTGTGACTATAGCAAAGTCCAATAGCCACGTATAGGATGCCACTAGGTACACTGAGTGTTTACTAGTATAATGGCTTAGTTATAATGAGTTGGAGTGTGCAATGCAGGCAGAGGTGCTGCAAATGTCTTTGCACTAGTGTGACTATAGCAAAGTCCAATAGCCACGTATAGGATGCCACTAGGTACACTGAGTGTTTGCTAGTATAATGGCTTAGTTATAATGAGTTGGAGTGTGCAATGCAGGCAGACGCGCTCTGCAAATGTCTTTGCACTAGTGTGACTATAGCAAAGTCCAATAGCCACGTATAGGATGCCACTAGGTACACTGAGTGTTTGCTAGTATAATGGCTTAGTTATAATGAGTTGGAGTGTGCAATGCAGGCAGACGCGCTCTGCAAATGTCTTTGCACTAGTGTGACTATAGCAAAGTCCAATAGCCACGTATAGGATGCCACTAGGTACACTGAGTGTTTGCTAGTATAATGGCTTAGTTATAATGAGTTGGAGTGTGCAATGCAGGCAGACACGCTCTGCAAATGTCTTTGCACTAGTGTGACTATAGCAAAGTCCAATAGCCACGTATAGGATGCCACTAGGTACACTGAGTGTTTGCTAGTATAATGGCTTAGTTATAATGAGTTGGAGTGTGCAATGCAGGCAGACGCGCTCTGCAAATGTCTTTGCACTAGTGTGACTAAAGCAAAGTCCAATAGCCACGTATAGGATGCCACTAGGTACACTGAGTGTTTGCTAGTATAATGGCTTAGTTATAATGAGTTGGAGTGTGCAATGCAGGCAGAGGTGCTGCAAATGTCTTTGCACTAGTGTGACTATAGCAAAGTCCAATAGCCTCGTATAGGATGCCACTAGGTACACTGAGTGTTTGCTAGTACAAAGGCTTAGTTATAATGAGTTGGAGTGTGCAATGCAGGCAGACGGGCTCTGCAAATGTCTTTGCACTAGTGTGACTATAGCAAAGTCCAATAGCCACGTATAGGATGCCACTAGGTACACTGAGTGTTTGCTAGTATAATGGCTTAGTTATAATGAGTTGGAGTGTGCAATGCAGGCAGAGGCGCTCTGCAAATGTCTTTGCACTAGTGTGACTATAGCAAAGTCCAATAGCCACGTATAGGATGCCACTAGGTACACTGAGTGTTTGCTAGTATAATGGCTTAGTTATAATGAGTTGGAGTGTGCAATGCAGGCAGAGGTGCTGCAAATGTCTTTGCACTAGTGTGACTATAGCAAAGTCCAATAGCCAAGTATAGGATGCCACTAGGTACACTGAGTGTTTGCTAGTAAAATGGCTTAGTTATAATGAGTTGGAGTGTGCAATGCAGGCAGACGCGCTCTGCAAATGTCTTTGCACTAGTGTGACTACAGCAAAGTCCAATAGCCACGTATAGGATGCCACTAGGTACACTGAGTGTTTGCTAGTATAATGGCTTAGTTATAATGAGTTGGAGTGTGCAATGCAGGCAGACGCGCTTTGCAAATGTCTTTGCACTAGTGTGACTATAGCAAAGTCCAATAGCCACGTATAGGATGCCACTAGGTACACTGAGTGTTTGCTAGTATAATGGCTTAGTTATAATGAGTTGGAGTGTGCAATGCAGGCAGAGGTGCTGCAAATGTCTTTGCACTAGTGTGACTATAGCAAAGTCCAATAGCCACGTATAGGATGCCACTAGGTACACTGAGTGTTTGCTAGTATAATGGCTTAGTTGTAATGAGTTGGAGTGTGCAATGCAGGCAGACGCGCTCTGCAAATGTCTTTGCACTAGTGTGACTATAGCAAAGTCCAATAGCCACGTATAGGATGCCACTAGGTACACTGAGTGTTTGCTAGTATAATGGCTTAGTTATAATGAGTTGGAGTGTGCAATGCAGGCAGAGGTGCTGCAAATGTCTTTGCACTAGTGTGACTATAGCAAAGTCCAATAGCCACGTATAGGATGCCACTAGCTACACTGAGTGTTTGCTAGTATAATGGCTTAGTTATAATGAGTTGGAGTGTGCAATGCAGGCAGACGCGCTCTGCAAATGTCTTTGCACTAGTGTGACTATAGCAAAGTCCAATAGCCACATATAGGATGCCACTAGGTACACTGAGTGTTTGCTAGTATAATGGCTTAGTTATAATGAGTTGGAGTGTGCAATGCAGGCAGACGCGCTCTGCAAATGTCTTTGCACTAGTGTGACTATAGCAAAGTCCAATAGCCACGTTTAGGATGCCACTAGGTACACTGAGTGTTTGCTAGTATAATGGCTTAGTTATAATGAGTTGGAGTGTGCAATGCAGGCAGACGCGCTCTGCGAATGTCTTTGCACTAGTGTGACTATAGCAAAGTCCAATAGCCACGTATAGGATGCCACTAGGTACACTGAGTGTTTGCTAGTATAATGGCTGTTATAATGAGTTGGAGTGTGCAATGCAGGCAGACGCGCTCTGCAAATGTCTTTGCACTAGTGTGACTATAGCAAAGTCCAATAGCCATGTATAGGATGCCACTAGGTACACTGAGTGTTTGCTAGTATAATGGCTTAGTTATAATGAGTTGGAGTGTGCAATGCAGGCAGACGCGCTCTGCAAATGTCTTTGCACTAGTGTGACTATAGCAAAGTCCAATAGCCACGTATAGGATGCCACTAGGTACACTGAGTGTTTGCTAGTATAATGGCTTAGTTATAATGAGTTGGAGTGTGCAATGCAGGCAGAGGCGCTCTGCAAATGTCTTTGCACTAGTGTGACTATAGCAAAGTCCAATAGCCACGTATAGGATGCCACTAGGTACACTGAGTGTTTGCTAGTATAATGGCTTAGTTATAATGAGTTGGAGTGTGCAATGCAGGCAGAGGTGCTGCAAATGTCTTTGCACTAGTGTGACTATAGCAAAGTCCAATAGCCACGTATAGGATGCCACTAGGTACACTGAGTGTTTGCTAGTATAATGGCTTAGTTATGAGTTGGAGTGTGCAATGCAGGCAGACGCGCTCTGCAAATGTCTTTGCACTAGTGTGACTATAGCAAAGTCCAATAGCCACGTTTAGGATGCCACTAGGTACACTGAGTGTTTGCTAGTATAATGGCTTAGTTATAATGAGTTGGAGTGTGCAATGCAGGCAGACGCGCTCTGCAAATGTCTTTGCACTAGTGTGACTATAGCAAAGTCCTATAGCCACGTATAGGATGCCACTAGGTACACTGAGTGTTTGTTAGTGTAATGGCTTAGTTATAATGAGTTGGAGTGTGCAATGCAGGCAGACGCGCTCTGCAAATGTCTTTGCACTAGTGTGACTATAGCAAAGTCCAATAGCCACGTATTGGATGCCACTAGGTACACTGAGTGTTTGCTAGTATAATGGCTTAGTTATAATGAGTTGGAGTGTACAATGCAGGCAGACGCGCTCTGCAAATGTCTTTGCACTAGTGTGACTATAGCAAAGTCCAATAGCCACGTTTAGGATGCCACTAGGTACACTGAGTGTTTGCTAGTATAATGGCTTAGTTATAATGAGTTGGAGTGTGCAATGCAGGCAGACGCGCTCTGCAAATGTCTTTGCACTAGTGTGACTATAGCAAAGTCCAATAGCCACGTATAGGATGCCACTAGGTACACTGAGTGTTTGCTAGTATAATGGCTTAGTTATAATGAGTTGGAGTGTGCAATGCAGGCAGACGCGCTCTGCAAATGTCTTTGCACTAGTGTGACTATAGCAAAGTCCAATAGCCACGTATAGGATGCCACTAGGTACACTGAGTGTTTGCTAGTATAATGGCTTAGTTATAATGAGTTGGAGTGTGCAATGCAGGCAGACGCGCTCTGCAAATGTCTTTGCACTAGTGTGACTAAAGCAAAGTCCAATAGCCACGTATAGGATGCCACTAGGTACACTGAGTGTTTGCTAGTATAATGGCTTAGTTATAATGAGTTGGAGTGTGCAATGCAGGCAGAGGTGCTGCAAATGTTTTTGCACTAGTGTGACTATAGCAAAGTCCAATAGCCTCGTATAGGATGCCACTAGGTACACTGAGTGTTTGCTAGTATAAAGGCTTAGTTATAATGAGTTGGAGTGTGCAATGCAGGCAGACGGGCTTTGCAAATGTCTTTGCACTAGTGTGACTATAGCAAAGTCCAATAGCCACTTATAGGATGCCACTAGGTACACTGAGTGTTTGCTAGTATAATGGCTTAGTTATAATGAGTTGGAGTGTGCAATGCAGGCAGACGCGCTCTGCAAATGTCTTTGCACTAGTGTGACTATAGCAAAGTCCAATAGCCACGTATAGGATGCCACTAGGTACACTGAGTGTTTGCTAGTATAATGGCTTAGTTATAATGAGTTGGAGTGTGCAATGCAGGCAGAGGCGCTCTGCAAATGTCTTTGCACTAGTGTGACTATAGCAAAGTCCAATAGCCACGTATAGGATGCCACTAGGTACACTGAGTGTTTGCTAGTATAATGGCTTAGTTATAATGAGTTGGAGTGTGCAATGCAGGCAGAGGTGCTGCAAATGTCTTTGCACTAGTGTGACTATAGCAAAGTCCAATAGCCAAGTATAGGATGCCACTAGGTACACTGAGTGTTTGCTAGTATAATGGCTTAGTTATAATGAGTTGGAGTGTGCAATGCAGGCAGACGCGCTCTGCAAATGTCTTTGCACTAGTGTGACTACAGCAAAGTCCAATAGCCACGTATAGGATGCCACTAGGTACACTGAGTTTTTGCTAGTGTAATGGCTTAGTTATAATGAGTTGGAGTGTGCAATGCAGGCAGACGCGCTCTGCAAATGTCTTTGCACTAGTGTGACTATAGCAAAGTCCAATAGCCACGTATTGGATGCCACTAGGTACACTGAGTGTTTGCTAGTATAATGGCTTAGTT